>NC_135316.1:46617138-46919138 GCF_048772815.1 Callospermophilus lateralis | reverse complement strand
GCAGCGCTAACTGGGGCTGGCTGCCATGGGCCCTCTCCGAGAGCTCTCCTGGGGACTTGCCTTTTCAACACCAGCCAGGGTGGTCTCTTTGAGGGGCCCAGCCTTATGGCAAAGAGTAGAGAACCATTACTGACTGAGCGCCTCTCATGCAAAGCCTCTTGCTGCTCATTTCACAGATACTGCTCCAGCTAAAGTTCCCAGAATATCTAGGAGGTGGTATTATATCCCTCATTTGATACATAGGACAAGGAACTTCAAAAACATTAATTCACTTGCCCAAGATCACAAATGGGTAAGTCTTAGAGCTACTCAACTAACTTTCTTTCTTTCTTTCTTTCTTTCTTTCTTTCTTTCTTTCTTTCTTTCTTCCTTTCTTATCTCTTTCCTTCTTTCTATCAGAGGCTGCCTCTGAGAATGGTCAGAGGGATAGAGGAATATAGGGAATTTTAGGAAACAGGGCTACCTGTTTCCTAAAAGTCAATGAGACACTTGAGCAAGACTGGAATTCCTGGGTTATTTAAGTTACTGCTCTTTTAATTGATCTTTTGGGGAGCTCTATTAGGTCTATTGGTGGAAGTTGTCAAGAAAAATAGTCCAAGAATTTAAACAATTAGTCTTCATCACAATTTGCAGTCAGATATCACTTAACGACAGGACCACATGCTACGTTGTTAGGTGGTTTTCTCATTGCACAAACATCATGGAGAACTGAAGTACGAGAAAAATAATCAAAATTATATAAAATAAAAGTGCTAATGACCACACTGACCAATCATGCAGTTGTACTATTTTATTTTTAACCTTGGGAGATTTGACCAAGCTTTAGGAAGATTTATGAGAAGATTTAGGAGAAAATCCTACTGGGCCAAGATGACACAAAATAGATACAAATGTTCAGAATGTTTCAAGACTAGTAGTACCTTTGCTCCTCTTAGAAGTAGGAAGAGCAAAGTATGTTTTTCACAAGAGGCTTTGTTTCATGAGATGGGGGTGTCCTTTGGATACTGTTACTAAGCATTAAGACTAGGACATCCTTCAATACCCAAATACCCAGTGGGCCCTAGCTGTCCTCTGATGCAGCTGTCCTGGTATTGATGGGGCAAAGGCAGACAGGGGAGTGAAAGGTATAGTTCCGCACCAGGCAGGCTGAGTCCTGGGCTCTGGGCTCCAATGCTGGCCTCTGATGATCTGGACAGAGCAATGCTGAGGGCTACTCTTCCCTAAACTAGGAAAGCATAAACATTTTTGCCAAGCAAAAGACACCAAACATAAATGGTCACATCCTGTACCATTCCATTTAAATGACTGTCCAGAATAGGCAAGTTTATAGAGTCATAGACTTGTCATTGTCCAGAGTTAGGGGGAGGGAGAATTAAGAAGTGACTGCTAGTGGGAATGGGGCTTATTTCTGGAGTGTTGAAATATTCTAGAATTAGTGCAATTTGGTGAAATATAAAAAGCCATTGAATCATACACTTTAAAATGGCAAATTTTATATTATGTGAATTATATCTCAATAATTCTTTTAAAAATAAAAACCTTTGGTTTAAAGCAGGCTATAAAAGTGATTTTGTTTTCTTCACTCTTCCACCCATCCCCAAACTCAGCCAAAACTTACCGCTACTCTGGTAATAGAAGGAAAGGTCAGGATCGTGTCCTTCCACAAATATCAGGGGAAAATGAAATCAGAAAGAAAATAAACAACAAAAAGAAAGCAGAATAAAAAAGAGTATGTTTGCCTCTGGGGTTTAAGACCACGTTGGCCTGGGCTAGCTACTCTCAGCTTGGCTGCCAAATGGGAGGAAAGAAGACATCAAAGCAGAGAGACCCAGAACTCAAGGGACAGCACAGGCACCGGCACCCTCCTGCCACCCGTGAGCAGGCTGCGCCCTTACCTGGATGGAGGGAGGTGCGCAGATGTGTCTGGAAATGCCTGTCTCGTGGAAGATATGTTCTCTCCACTGCCTTACAGGACAGATAGCTCCAAATCCTAGCTCCCTCTCAGTGGAGAATGTAAGGAAATAAAGGGAAGCCATGACTTTATTTCATGAACATGAGCCAAAAGGCATGTTCCCAACTGTAGGCCAACTTAAGACTACTCATGGAGAAAAGAATGGCCCAAAAACTGGGAAAAAAACAAAACCCATTTTCAGTATTTTCTGTTATTTACTAATCCTCCTCTGTGTTCAGAACCACTAATAGAATTCAGGGTATAAACC
This sequence comes from Callospermophilus lateralis, assembly GCF_048772815.1. NCBI lineage: Eukaryota > Metazoa > Chordata > Mammalia > Rodentia > Sciuridae > Callospermophilus > Callospermophilus lateralis. The sequence continues at coordinate 46,916,919 of NC_135316.1, read as the reverse complement.
AGGTATCAAAACAATATATATGACAGGTCTCCATTGCTACCCCATTATTCTTTCACTAAAGACTTTGTAAGTTCTAGGGAAGGAGTATAATTAGAAGAAAAGGGAGACAAATTGGAGACCCTGAGTATTACCTTTTCATTTTTGAGTCAGATGGAAAATGATAGACTTCAAAAAGGTGTTTAGACAACCTGGAAAAGAGACCCGAGCTCCTTGTGTTTACTCGAGAAGATGTCTTAGAACTCCAGAAATGGCTTCCTCCCATTTCTTGGTTGTTAGGGTCTAAAGCCCCCCCACCATGGCTTGGAAGAATCTGATTTGTTCGAGGTGCAGCACATCTGTGGCTCTAAAGACCAGTAGAATAGGACGTTGTGGAGAGGGACCTGTGGAGAGGTCTGGTCGAGGGCCAGAGGGGACTGCAGGTTTCTCAGGGAACACAGTGTCAGCAGGACCGATCCACCAATTTCTCCACCGGCTTCCTATTCCTCCACTTGTTCAGGTTCTCCTCCTGCCTTCCTGATATCTTTGCAGATTTCTTTACTCCTCTTCTATTCCATCCAGAAAACCTGAGGGCTCAGTCCGATTCTCCCTTCCCCTTTATATCTGCATATCCCCCCCACATATTCCATGTACTCATACGATCCTATGGTTCTAATGCCACCCTCTCAGTCAAACCGTACAACAGTAGTACAATCTGAAACAGTAGCTCTCACCTGGGATTTCCTGTCCATACACCCCTTCACTTATTATAACCTAACAGCATGTACATACGTATTTACATAAATATAGATGTTTCTCTAAAACACAAACTTCGTTTTATTCATTCTATAGACCAGAGCCTCAAACAGTGCCTGTCACATATGAAGTGATCAATAAATATTTCTTGCATGAATAAATAAAAGAATGTCCTCCTCCTCCAAATTGGATGGAACGCCAGATAGATTATAATTCAGTATTTCTAGGGACGTGTATTAGAATTAAAGAAAATGAAGTTAGTTCTCTGGTGAATCTAAAGTTGTAACTTCATAATCCCAAACAAAATTAAGGTTTATTTGAGAAATATATAATACTGAATAGTTCTCAACTTTTCAATTGATTAGTTCTAGTCTCAATAAACTTCCATCTGAAATGGTGGCATTTCTAAAATAAAATTGCATTGAGGAAGAGGTAGGAATCCCACAGAGACTCTAAGAGTTCTCCGTGAAGATGTAGTAGAAAAAAAGCTCAGTGATTTTTCACACAACTTGCTGTGTTCTTTGAGGGCACTGGTTTCATGTAATTATGATACTGGATAAGAATTACATATTTAAAATGTGCAAGAAAAAAACAATAAGTAAAGTAGTGCTGGTTTTAAGAAATAAAAATAGATAAATTAGGATGACCCTGAGTGAGAAATTTCACATAATAGAGAATTCCTTTATGTAATGACTTTAGGAGGGAAAAAGACATCAAAATAAGGTAAATGAAAGAAAAGTATTGAATAGGGATGACATTTTAATATACAATATCTTATTTAATCTTAGCATGGTGATCAAAGAATAAAGAAATTTACATATTCATTTAATAAGTATTCATTCAGCACCTGCTCAGACTCAGCAGTGAGGCCAGAGTTGAGGAAATCAAGGTGGCCCTAGGGGGCTCATGATCTCTTTGGAAAGTAGGCAAGCCCACAGACAACGACGCACAACATCAAGCCACGGTGGAGGTTTCATATTATACATAGGCAGAAACATCCGCCTCAGCCTTGGGGGCAAAGACTCCCCAGAGGTTACAACACCTGAGGACAAGCAGGATTTGGCACAATAAAAGAGGGTGATTGAGATTGTCTGGGGTAGAAGAAAGCAGTCCACAATATTAGAACTGGTACAAAGCACTTAGCTATGAGAAAGGAAATGATTTGGGAGCAGAAATTTCAGTAGAGAAGTGGTCTTCCAGGTGGACAGACTCCCTGGCTGGATTCTTCCTGCTCTCCCATACCCCCAGCTCCACTTTTCAAAGACAACTGGAGGAGAAATGAAAAGGGACCTTAGATTTCTGACATAAGAGTGGAGTAGGCGTGAAGGGTTCAAAAAGACAGAAGATGCTTGGTAGAAAGAGCCATTGATAATAATCCACCTTGGAAGTCCAGGGGGCTGGACATAACATGTGACTTCCAGGGATCAAGATTTAGAGAAAGTTGTGGGACCCTAATTGAAAGGGGATGTGGATACTTATTAAGGTTCAAGCAAGACAATGGCTTGGTTAACCAGATGAGGGTTTTTTTTTTTTTTTTTTTTTTGTGTGTGTGTGTGTGTGTGTGTGTGTGTGTGGAGTGTTGAAAGCTACAGGCATGTGGGAGTGTTAGATGCTTGCAGGAGTGTGGCCTCTGCCCTCCCAGAGGTGGCAGGGCAGGGGAGTGCGGAATTGTCCACTGGGTTCTTGACTCTGGGCTCCGAGGGATCCGCTCAAAGCCATTCAGAGAGCAGGATCTGGGGAAGGCTAGGAGAGGGATTTTTTTTTCTAGACAACCCCCCTCCCAACATCTTTGGCAAGTGATGCCATTATGCAGTAATTTTTAAATACCAATGGATGTGTATTTGAATGACAGAGACTTGCAAGGTCCAAAGTCAAAGAAAACCTAGGCATATCCCTCAAAACAAAGTATAATTATATTGTAAGTGGAAGAATGGGGGAGATATATAATTCCTGGGAGCACACTATACAAGGGAGAAAGAAAATTGGGAAAACAGACACAAACAAATTGAAACTTGGAGTGGAGGGAGGGAAGGGGTCTTGGAAGTTGCTATAGACAATAGAGCAAAGTCCAGCAAGCCTCTTCTGTTTCCAGGCATCCACCTGCTTTATGACCCTCTGGAGGGAGAGGCAGTTAGCAGCAGGCATGTGGGCCTGCAGAAGAGGAAGGAGAATTAGGAGTGATGAACACAGATTGTTTTATGGCTTAATGAGCCTCTCTTTCAGCTTTAGGGAAACATTGACAACTGCGTGGCAGTAGGGCAAAAAAGATTTTTTAGAACGTCAGAGCTACCTATGTAAAAATATAAACTCCTCGGCTTCTCTACCTTTGCTCTCCTGGCAAAACCCTTCCTGACCCACAGAACCTGCAGTGACCAGAGACCTCATCTGGATGCCCCACAGCACCTGAGAATCCAAAGTGATCTCATTGTTTTCCTCTCTCCTTCAACGTGGTTCTCTTCGCATGTTTCCTCTTAGAAAAGATCACCGTTTTCTATTTTTATGGGCTGGGAGCAGAGGAACAGTCCCTTCCCAAATTGTTGATGCTCCGTAGCCAGTCAACCCTCACTTTCTTTTCCAAAAGCCATTTAATGTAAGGATATCATTTGGTACCCATTTTAAAGATGAGGAACTTGAAGCCTAGAAAAATTCAAGTGACATGTCTAAGTATGGCTGAGCTAGTTAGTGACCAATGAACTCCAAGAGATGCAAAACATCTTCCATCAGGCTGAGTAGAAGCAACAGTGTCCTTTAAAGAAGAAACTAGCCCCTGGACACCCCTCCTCACTTGTCCCCTACTGCTCTCACCCTCCTTATTCTCATGTGTTCATTCTGCTTCCCAGGAATATACACCAAACCTCCAGGCTTGGAACCTGCAGCTCCTCTTCCTGGAAATGTCTCTCTGCTGTGTCCCCAAGACTGCTGGTTCATGTGTTCTCTTTGTGGTGCTGCACTGGGGATGCCCCCTCCCAGTCCCCTCCCTAAGAAAGCACCTCCCACCTGCAGCTCCCTTCCCCCTTCTCAGCTGTATTGTTCTCTAGCACCTTCACCACCATTTGAAGCCTATCTACCCTGAGCACAGGACTCTGCTCACTCTGTATCTCTAGTACCTAGAACATTTATTGCAATAAATGAATATTTAATAAATATTCGACTAATACGTCTTCAACCCGGCAGATGCTTCTGGAATCCACCATTCCCATGGTTCTATGGTGGCTCAGGTCATCTCCGCAGCTTATCAGGAATATTTTTGCCACGATCTCAAATTCCTATCTGTTTACTTGAATCCAGTGTTTATTCTTATCTAACTTTTATGCTGATGCCAAAACCACTTTATTATATTATATTTACCTGTTGTGTCATTGGCCTCTTCAGAGTACTTCAAAAGCATCCCCTGCCTACAGTAAAATCTGCATTTCTTATAACAGGATTCATAGTGCTTTATCACTTTGCCTCTAATTACCTTTACAAAACATCCCCCAGTAATATCCTGTGTTCCAGACACGCCAAGCAACTCACCAGTCTCTGAAAATATCACAACCTTGATATTCTGATTTTTTTACATCCTCTACCTATTGAAATTCTTTACCAGTACAAATGGCCCCACCAAAAGAATGGCTAGTGGGATTGTGTTTAAAGAAAGGGAGGAAAAGAAAAGAGTAAACAACTGATCTTAAGGCAAATGAAAATTCACCCATGTGTGTCGTGAGGGCTGGAAAAAAATATGGAAAAGGAAGTAGGATTAGTAGTGATTAGAAAAGGAGTGAAATGGAAAGAAAGCAATGTTTGCTGACTCAAACTCTTGTTTTATTCAATTTGGGGAGAATGATTTTTTTTTTTCCACCTTGTTTCAAAAGGTTGGAGGTTTGTAATAATGGCCGCAGATTCTTGAGTAGAACATACTCTGGTTCAGGTCCTGGCCTAAAATCTTGTTTGCATTAACTTATTCAATATCCACAACTTTAGAAGGAAGGTGAGGGAACTCATCTTTCAGGGGAGAAAAGTGACAGTGCCTTGACCTGCTCAAGACCACAACAGGAAATAAGGAAATCAGCTTATGGACCTGGGAAAATCTGAGACATGGGTCTGAAGCTCTTTTTATCACACTGCCTGACTATCATGTCAAGGCCATCACATCCACGGCCACACACAGCACACTTAAAAGTACAACTCCATACTATTCCAAAAGACAGAGTCTTAGTGCAACACAGTTACCAATTTTACTATAATTTTCTCTTTTTAAGTGTTCCTTTTTTATTGTAGTTTTAAAACCAAAGTTGGTTTGTTTTGTTCTCCTTTTTTTTTTAGCAGAAAGAAATAAGAATTTTTCACTGTGGCATTTATAAATACCTAAATTTCCTAAGAAAAACTCTGAAATATATATACTTACTGGAATAATTTTCATTTAGAGGACAGGATACAGTGAAGACTTTGGAGTCAGGATGTCAAATCCCAACTGTGCCATCTACTTTCTCTGAGATCCAGGGCAATTTTCTTTATTTCTTTTCAAGCTTTAGTTTCTTCATCTAAAAATCAGGTATCATAATAGCCTGTATCTCACTGGGTTGTGGAGAGGCTTCACTACCAGCTCTTGGTCGCACGTTGATAGAGTGTGTTAGTCGGCTTCTCGACACTGTGATCAAAATACCCCATGAGAAGAGCATAGAGAAGAAAAATTTCATCTTGGCACATGGCTTCGGAGGTTCAATCCATGATCAGTTGATTCCATTGCTCTGGGTCAGAGATGAGGCAGAACCTTATGGCCAAAGGGGATGGCAGAAGAAAGCTCCTGAGGTCATGGCAACTCAGAAATAGAGAGGAAGCCAAGGAGACAGGGATGAAATATGCAGTCCCCAGGGTATGCTCCCAGGGACCCACTTTCCTCAGCCACGTTCCATTTGCCTATAGTTATCACCCAGTTGGTTCATTCAGATTATTAACCCACTGATTAGGTCACAGCTCTCATGATCTGATCACTTCACCTTCTGTATTATAACAGGAACTTTGGGGGGGATGCTTTGTATCCAACCATAACATGGAGTAAGGAAATCATCTGGAATCTTCTTTTCTGTTCTGAGATTCATCTATTTGTATTTGGTGAACCGATGATGTTCTCCTAAGACATCTATAAGGGGAAAACTCGCAATAAGGAATGAGTCACATGGATAAGCTTTAGTCATGGGATAGGTGACTTGAAGATAGATTAATTATAGTCTTGGCTTCCTCTTCTGACTGGGCACCCTATACAACATCCAATTTATAGCCAACGGACCTGTGATTGGTTGGAGTGGGAGGTGAGCTACCTAGAAAATCTAGAAGACAGTATGCTTTCAAGACACTATAAGATATGGAGGCACAGGTGGTGCTAGTATTCCACTAACCAAAAGTAATGTGAAGATGGGTGTGTGGCTTTCTCCTTGCAGTGCTATGACACATTGGGTAACTTTGGTGCCTCAGTGATCTCACTTCTTGGGTGGTAAAGGAGCTGGTATTCGTAAGGAAATTAAATGTCTGTGAAGAGAGCAGTGTCGGGCTGATCTGGCTAATCAATGAGAGGAGAGGAGGCTGGTGCAAAAGGGAAATATCCTTAAGTAGGGAGGCATCTAAGAACAGTGAGATGCTTTTTGGAGACTCTCAGAGATGGACTCCCAGGACTTTGCAGGAAGTTGGACATCTCACACAGTGGGAGTAGGAGTGGTAAAATGTTATTGGATAATAGCCAAGGAAACTTGATCTAGCAAGCTCTGCAACCACCATCACGCGAAAGAACCTAAGCTAGCCCAGATGGTGGTGTATTACAAATACAAAAAAGCCACAGATTCTGCCCATTCATTTGTCATATGACTTTCCAGCTCCTCCCATCAAAGATGAAATTTATTTTCTTCATTTCTTGAGTTTTGAATTAGCCATGTTATCTGCTTTGGCCAGTGGCACATTAACAAATGTGAGGAAGGAACTTGAGAAGTGCTTATAATAGGAGTGATCCCTCCTCTTGCTCTTGGGAACCTGCAACAGCCACTAAGTGAAAGACCAAGGCTAGTTCAGCTATGCCTTCCTTGCCCCTCCAATAACCAATAGAAGCAGAAGTATAAGTGAGGACATTGGCTGCCAGGTGACTGCAAAACCTTATTGATTCCCGCTAATACTCAATGGAGGAGAGGTGAGTTGTCCTAGCTGAACTCGGCACACACATGATGCTGACTGCTATCACTTGGATCCTAATCTCTCCTAAAGGCCTGTGTTAAAGGCTTGGGCTCCAGCTTGGTACTACTGGGAAGTAGTAGAAACTTTAAGAGGTGAGCCTATTGGGAGAGCTTAGGTTATTGGGTGAGTGTTCTTGAGAGTAATAATGGGACTCCAGTTTATTCCTCTTCCTCTTCTTTTCTTGACTGTGGGGTGAGATTATTACACAGATTGCTATGATGTGCCACCAGGAGCTTAAAGGAATAGAGTCAACTGACTCTGAATAGACTGACACCTCTAAAACTGTGAGCCAAAACAAACTATTCCCTTTACAACTTGGTTATTGTGAGTACTGGTTACAGTAATGGAAAGCTGACCCATTGAAATGTGAGCTAAAAAAAAGGTTGTCTTAAAACAACTCACTTGGGTTGGTTTATAATCCAGGTTATACTGACTTGATGCCAGTCTATCCATCTATACATTCACCCACTTCTTATTCACTTTTTTTTCCCCTAAAGGAATAGGAAATGGTATATAGCAAACAACTGAATATTCAATAAAGTTGAATGTTGCTCATGAAACCTATATGATTTTTGTTGAATGGCATTACATTTAACTTTCTGAAATCTAAACACCAAAAGTAAAATATGTCAGTTATAAGAATACAAGTCAACTATAAAGTTCCAGCTACTATGCTGCCTTCATCAGTCTAAGCTATTATAACAAAGCATCATAGGTGCTTAAACAATTCCAAACAATTGTTCACAATTTTTAACAATTGTGCTAAAACAATTTCTTGGGGAGAGCAGGGTGTCAGCAAGGCTGAGCTCTGGTGAGGGCTTTCCTGGTTGTAGACTGAAGACTTCTGGTTGTATTCCCATATGGTGGAGAGATGAAAAAGCTCTCTAAGCACTAATCCACTCACGAGGACTCCAATATTGTCACCTAAATTGCCTCCCAAATGCTTCACCCAGTACACTGGGGGATTAGGACTTCAATACATAAATTTTGGGAGGATCCAACCATTCAGTGCATACATATGCTAAGTACTTTGCATATGTCATTACTAATTTTTATAGCTTTGTGAACTATATATTATTATTCCTACTTTATGGATAAGGAAAGTGAAGACTTAAAATATTTCTCAGCTAATATGTAGGTAGCTAAAGCTGAAACTGAGAACTGTCTGATTCTAAAATTCATGATCTTTCCAATTGAAAACAGACAAGCTATCTTCTAGAGTTTTATATTAGGGACAATAAAGAATATACTTTGAACTTTCTAAATGTCTTATCTCTTCACACAATTTACTACTACTTTAGTTCAGGATGTCATCATTTCCTATATAAATTGTTGGGCTCACCTTATAACCAGTTTTTCTAAATCTGATCTTAACAATTCTTATCTGATAAACGTTCAGGAGTGACCGTTATATGATCTTAATATAATTAAAATAAAATTGCATTCAGCTTCTGAATAATATTTTCACACCCCACCAGCCTCCCCATTAACTTAAGGGTGCAGACTTATGGGCATCTCTGAAGTCCCACTTTCCACCATCTACTATAAGGTCTTCTATGTTCTCCTGCCATACTTGGTCCCTGAGCAGTTAGCATCTGGGTGCCTTCCTGCTCTGCATTCTGAATTCCCTTCATCATTTTCTCACCATCGCCCCCCCTCCCCGATCATACCTTTCCACTTGGTCCTGCTTCTTCAAGACAGATCAGTTGTTCCTAAACTTCTCAACTGATTTAAACCACCCACTGGGCACCATGGACATGCCTCAATTAAAGCTCACACTCCTTCTTTCTTGAGGAAGATAGTGTGTCTTCACTGGTTCTTTATGTTTAACAGTTAACCCAGTGCCCAACACAGAGTCATTCAATAAATATTTATTGAAAGAATGAGCAATTTTCTTCAACCATAGTATTCTCACCAAACACAACAGCCTCCATAGAGCTGATGTGAAGAAGAAACTCAATTCCTCAGTAAACTCTGGGCCTAATGATGGAAGTGATCCTGTGGCAAACCTGTGCTTTCTTTAGCACATTCCCTCCTGCACCCACCATTCCATGTCCTCCAAGGTCATTTTCATGGCTTGCCCCTGTGCTGGTGTGGTCACTTCCCATACCTTCACCCCATTCACTCAAGACTGATCTTGCTCCTCCTGTCCTGCCATGTTCCATTTTTTTGTCTCTTTCATGCTATTTTTCTCTGGGCCAACCCCCTCAACCCCTGCCTGCATTCTACCAAAGCCATTTCCCCTGCAATCTGCCATGGCCACACCCATCTCATCCCAGCCCAGCTGGGTGCTCCTTCTCCTAGTTAATTCACTGCAGCTAGGCCACTCCCCTTCTCCCCCAAACCCGACCCCTGCAGGGATGGGGAGTGGGTTGAAGAGGAGACTAAACCCTCTCAGGGCCCAGAGCTTGGCTCCAGTGGCATTTGTAGAGAGAAAGGAAGCTCAAGGATCTATGAAACTCATCTAAAAAAATGACTTTCTTCAGGTTTCTTCCAGATCCAAACACAGGGACTTAAGAAGTGACCCAGTGGTTGAGGGTTGGAGGACAACAGTGGATGAGTCATGGAACCATGTTTCAGCCAATTTTCATATTTAACAAACTCGTGTTTAGTCCATCCAGGTTTTAGGTCCTCTAACCTAATCTGTGGACCTTTCTGCTCCCCAGTGACCCTAAATATTAGGAGGAAGTGTGGGGAAAGCACGCTCAACCCTCTGATATTTCCTTCCAATGACCCTTCCTAGACACCCAGTGCTCTTTTGCTGTCTAGTGACAACACACTCAAATCAATCCTTTGATTGTGGCTCTGTGCTCTGCTATCCAAATTTCTTTGATTTGTAACTCTGGGTCCACAAGAAAAATACGAAGAGATTATAGCCAGCTTCCTTCCCTGTTTAGAAATTTCTGGCCAGATAATCCCACATTTTCTTGATCCAATTAGTAGGAATGTTTGGGGGTAGCAGACATAATGAGCCATTCTTATAGTTCCTATTATAGTTCTTAGTGGCTTTTGTGTCTTTTTTTGGTGGTGGTGCTGGGGATTGAACCCAGGGCTTTAGGCACTCTAGGAGAACACTCTACCAACTGAGCTATTTCTCTAGCCGCTCCTACTACAGTTCTTTACACAATAAATTCTCCCTCTTCATTGAATCTAGAAGAGGAGGAGGAAGAAGAAGGGAAGGAGAAGCAGCAGCTGTGAAGAAGAAACATTAATTGTGAGAGGTATCTCACATGTGCTAATAACTGAAGTTCCAAACATTGAAAACAAATTGTTTTTTAAAAAACAAATTAGAATGGATTCAAAGTCTCCCTGTTATAATGTTGCTTTCAATCATTTGCTTCACTAATCAGGGGGAGAAAAGGGTGTAGTTATAGTCTTCATGCGGAAATTGAACTGGATGCTGTCCTGGGAGCATATCATGAAGGCAAACCTCATCCTTCATGCATCAGGATAGAAAAAGAATTCTTGGATTATCTTTCCTTTCTTTTTTGTTTTAATTTTTTTTTTTTTGTAGTTGTAGATGGACAGAATGCCTTTATATTATTTATTTTTATCTGGTACTAAGGATCGAACCCAGGGCCTCACATGTGCTAGGCAAACACTCTACCACTGAACTATAGCCCCCCGCTTGGATTATCTTTTCTATTACTTCCCTCACTCAGAAATTTGACACAACATGCAGAGGACTGTTGAAGTTCCTCTCAAAAGGATGTTTCACACTTAGGTGGGCTCCACATGCTTTGGGAACTACAAGAACACATTAAAAGTTAATCTTGCCTTTAAGTCAGAAGCTCAATCAGCATTCCCTTAACATATCGCTTTTCTTTTGCTACATAACAAAATCCCACAGTGGATCAAAGCAATGCAAACAAATTGCTTTACAGTTTATGGGGAATAGGGTCTGCATATGGCACAACTGGGTCCTTTGTTATGAGGCTGTCTAGGTTGAGCTCAGAGTGTTGACCAGGACAGTAATTTTTTTCTGAAGTTCAAGGTCCTCTTCTGGCTCCCAGGATTGGCTGACTTCAGTTGTAGTACTGAAGCCTTCGGCACCTAGAGTCTTCCACTCTTCCCTGCTATGTGGCCCTCTCTGAAGCATGGCAGTCTGCTTCTTCAAATCCAATGGGAGAATGTCTTTGAGTTATTTTAACAGTTCACCAACTGAAGTTAGGCCTAGTCTGGGTAATCCTCTTAACCAAAATTCAACTGATTAGGGACTTTACAAAAACACACCTAGATTATTGTTTGAATAACTGGGATAATATAATAGGGGTAGAGAACCTTGGGGGAATCTTAGAATTTTACCTTCCACACTTGAGATGGAACCCATTTCCCTATTTTAATATTTGTCACTACTGTGTTGCTGCTGAGATTCTGGAGACAGCTAAGAATTGCCTTTCACAGTCTTAATTTTGGGGGAAAATTATCTTCATAAAATTGGAGCAGCAAACAGTGACTTCTTCCTGGCCACTTGGAAATGCTTCAGATGGAAGGAACTTGTTTTTTTAAATAGGTTTTCTATCACAATTAAGCTGTGGGAAGTTGTGTGGGAAAATAAGACTAGTTAGTTACAAGAAATGTAGATCATGAAAGAGACTCCACAAGAAGAGGTCAAGGTAGCACTAATTAAGAAAAGATTCTGTTGAATAGCCAGTCACCTGGATTAAATTAAGTCCATTTCCTTGGCTACAAGGCGCCTGGACTCTGACAACCAGTCTGTTCTAGAATCCCTCTGTGCCTTTTCAGTAACCCACAGAAAATTTGGTATTCAATGCTTTGAGTCCATAAATCCATTAAAAAAAATAAGAATGCACATTACTCTCTGGGAGGTCTGTTTGTTCTAATGAGCAAAGAATAAAATAATTATCTCACACAATGCTGCAGGTGTAGAGTGTAAAAGCAACTTGAGTAACTGTATGTGCCATGTAATCGGTCTCCAGTGAAAGAACATTTTTACATCTCCCTTTTCTCATAGTTGCTTTTCTTGTAAAATTGCTAATGCCAAAAATAGCTCATTTGCTCTTTTTGGGCCCTTCACAAACTGCAGCCATGTTATTTGGTCTTCTGTTTAATATATTCTATCCATATGCTGCTGGCTGGTCTGTTCAGAGAGCTCACACTCTTGGATGTACCCCTGTAAAAAAGATGCCTGGTCTTGGTTTTGAGTAGGAAGTACAGTTTCTTCTCCTGACTCTACCTCTGCTTAAGTTCAATTACTTTGGTTCCTCTTTTTTGGGGAGATGGGGGGTAGTTACAGGGGATTGAACTCAGGGGCACTCAACCACTGAGCCACATCCACAGCCCTATTTTGTATTTTATTTAGAGACAGGGTCTCACTGAGTTGCTTAGCACCTCGCTTTTGCTGAGGCTGGCTGTGAACTCATGATCCTCCTGCCTCAGCCTCCTGAGCTCCTGGGATCACAGGCATGCACCACAGCGCCCCAAGGTTTGGTTGTTCTTTAACATGCCAATAGAGCTGAGGATATGGATATGTTCCAGAAATATATTCATTTTTGTCCATGAGTGATTGTGAAATCTTTGTGTTAGGAACTACGAGGTCCAGTCAAGAAGCATTATTCCAAGTGTGTCTGTGTGTCTGATGTGAGACACATGCAGAACCGGATTCCTTTGCAAATGATCGTCCTGTCCATATTTTACAAACTGCCGGCTGCCTAAGTAAAATACAAACAACAAACTTGGTTCTGAACTTGAGAAAATCATTAAAAAGAGAATGCTGATTTTAAAAATGAAAACACTTTTATTGAATTAACCAACAAGTAAATTGAAAGACAATAAAATTAATTTAAAACACTTTTGAGTTCTAGAAATGCTGTTGCTAACTGCCTTCCTCCTCCTCACCACCCCTTAGCAGATAATTTACATCCCTTCACTGAGTAAACAGACCACCCTGGGCAGATTTCCCACTTCTTTCTCAAACTTTCACCATGAACTTGCTGCAGGTGCTACAGAAGGACACAGGAAGAATGGATGGAAAGATGAGCATTTCTATTCTGGACTCTTCTACTCTTGTCAAGGACTGCCCTTGAGAAAGTAAATCTTCTGGAGACCAAGTCCTCCACGTGATTGGACTCCATTCTCCAAAGCAAGTTTTTAAATGTTCCTTTGTCTCAGACCTGGCTCCATGTGTCAAACCTCCTCTCATAGAACTTAGCTCTCCCCCGGATCTTTCCATTTTTCTTTTAACAAACAAACTTGCTCCATCTGTCTTTTCTCTCATTTACACTTGTGTATATCTTGAACATTCATATGAATATATAATTACTATTACCTACACAGATGTCACCATTTACTCAGACATTCTGAGGTTGATAACCACTTGGTCTATTTACTCTTAAGCACATGCACTTGTCTTACACATTTGCATGACAGTTTCTCCATGGTGCCAGTCCCAAAGGTCTTATGCCAGCCCAATTAAAATAAAATCTCTAGGGCTATTTCTTAATAGTCTCATAGGTGACTCTAAAGAGAAGCTTCAATCGTGAGCCACAGCTCTGGGGTGAGATGTGGAAGAGATAGAGAGTATGCACATTTTAAACTTTACTAGATTTTATAGTTATTCCCCAACATGGCTGTACCTATTGTTTATCCAATCAGTATGGTAAGAAGATTTTGTTGTCTGCTTACTTGATTGATATCTATCAGGCCTTTTTATTCTTCCTACTGAAGCTATGAAAATTTCTTTCAAACTTTTTTTTTTTTTTTTTTTTTTTGACATCTGATCTACCCCAATTCCTGTGAAGGCAAACATCTTTGCATGTATTTTTCCAGTCTTTTTATTTTCTTTCTCTCTGGCCTATTCACATCTTCTGCCCATTTTTCTCTTGGTATATTTGTCTTTTTCATATAGACAAACACTATCTATGTTTCTTATTGACTTGTTGGTAGTATTGAAAATGCATTCTGTGTAATAATCTTCTTTTTCTATGTGTAGAAAGTATCTTCTCCTAGTCTATTGTTAATCTTTTAAATTTGTGAGTTCTTCAGCAAAACTACCTGAATTCACTTTCTATCTCCACTATTCATGATAAATTGCTCATCTTTTTAGAATTAAAATTGGCTCTTCTTGGATTTTTTTTTCTCTTTCCTGTGGAGCCTGGTATTAACTTGTGTACTGTAATGAAAATGTTAAGTTGGAATTCTGTTTGTAATTGCATTGAAGGTGTAGACTAATTGTGACATTTTTAAGCTATTGTGTCTTCCCTTTATTAAAAATGGGGCATCTCTCCATTTATGTAGGTCTTCTTTTATGTCTTGGAATAATGTCTTCAAATTTCTTCATGACGATTCTTCACATCGCTTTAATATCATCTTGTTTTTGTTTCCATTTTTATTTGTTTCCATGAGTGACTTCACAATCACTCATGGACAAAAATGAATTTATTTCTGGAACATAATCCATATCCTCAGCTCCATTGGCATATGAAAGAGCAACCAAACCGCGGGGCGCTGTGGTGCATGCCTGTGATCCCAGCAGCTCAGTATTATTTTACACTATATTCCTTTCTACTTAGAGCTTTTATTGCTATTGTAAAGTGGATTTTTTCATTATGATTTCACTGAGTTATTACTGATGTTGAAGAAAGCTATTGGTTTTTACATGTTGACATTTACATAGTCATCACAGAAAGCCTTATTTCTTCTAGAATGTCTTGGGTTTCTTTGTATATGATCTGATGGACTAAAAATGACAGTCCTATGTTTTACTAACCTAATCCTTATATCTCATTTCGTTTTCCTACTTGTTTAACTTTTTGGAAGGTTGACTAGCAGCATCGATGTGTTACTCAGATTCACCCCTAAGGATGGACTTGCTGCTCAGGCCACTGGGGACACTGTCAGTCAACAGCCTTCAAGTGGGAAATTCCTTCAGGGATCACCTATGTTGCAAAGGGCCCAAGGACACACCTGTCCTAGAGTGGCCCACATCAGATGAGTATGGACCTTGGCCTGCCTTTGAGACACCTCCAAGGAGTGATTCTACCTCTACAGCTCCCCTGAGTTGGCTGAAGCTGTTGTTGGGCCTACTACACCATTCAGCTTTGCCCTTGCTCAATTTTGTGTCCTTCTCCACCTCCTGACTGGTGTGGATCTAAGGACACTTATTCAAAACACCCTGCAGGCTAAACTCCCTCTCAGAGCCGGCTTCCGTGGGCACCAACTGTGACATAATAATTGTGGGCATCCTCGAACTCTGCAGGCAATGCCTCACTAGAATCACTTTGGGTTTATAATCAGCAGAGACTGTCTCTGGGTTGTACGTGTAGAATGTCAACTCCATGAAGGTGGGAATTTCGTCTGTTTTATTCATTGAAGTATTATATACTTATATAAAAAAAAAACATTGAAAGGATTTAGGGTAGCTTAGAAATGACAGGGAAAGCTCAAAACAGGATTGGGAGAGCAGGGGTTGGGGAAAGGAGACTTGGAAGGAGACAGGACAAGCCCAAACACATGCTGAGGACTTTGCTGCTGCAATGGGCATCTCCCCTGTCCCCTGATGCTTAAAACCACACACAGTTAGTCCCTCCTCTGCTAAGAGGAATCCTCTGCTTTCTGTTTTTTCATTCATACCGTTTTCTTCAGAATTAAAGTCTAGAAAGAAGTGGCTTGTGTCCCCACCCTGGCTGCTAAAACCTTGGATCTATTGGTCTTTGTAAGTAGAAGATGCACTCTGCCCCTCAATAGGGTAGCAAGGATATTTGATACTGGACAGCTACTAAAAACATGAAAAATATCCATCGTAGCTTCTGAAGTCTGACTTATAGGCAGCAGTGTGCTTTAACGTTGAACACCTGGCACTCCAGGGGGAAAAACATTGATTTGTCACTTGCCAATTTCTAGGGTGAAAATACTCCCATCATGGCTCATTTCCATCTGCCTGTGTGATGTTTCTTAACACAGAGTTGAAACTACTCAGTCCTCTCTCATGAGCAGCTCCTGAACACCACGGCAAGATATGACGATTGTCCTAAGTTTGATATCTCCTTTATAAAAAGAAAAAAAAAAAAGACAAGAAATTTCATAAAAAAAAAAAAAGACAAGAAATTCCCTCTTGGGTACGACCCTTCACAGCTGATCATCATGAAAAGGTTGTCCATGACTGCTAACTCCCCACTTCAAATCATTTCCTCATCTCTGCTCTAACTCTATTCACTTCAACGAATATTACCTAATGAGGTCCCAGTGGTTTAACTCCCTAAAAGTGTTCTGTATACCATGCTTCATGGCCTTCTCTACTCTGAAGTTCTGTGTCCTGCAGGAAACCATTTTTTTGGTATCTGCAACACCTTATTCTCCTGAGGTTTGTCTTCTCTACTTGGTCCATCTCAATCTCTTTTATGAATGTCCTTTTTTTTTTTTTTTAATCTCTCCTGAGTGCCAGGATTCCTTACAGCTCTTTCTTTTTCTTTTTCTTTTTTAATTTTTTGTAGATGGACAGCATGCCTTTATTTTATTTGCTTATTTCTTTGTATGCGGTGCTAAGGATCGAACCAGTGCCCCATGCGTGCTAGGCAGGCACTCTGCCACTGAGCCACAGCCTCAACCCCTCACAGCTCTTGCTTGATCTCGTTTCATCATCCATACCACCAGATATAAAATAGAGACGTTTTATTCTAAATCTCCATCTCTATTCTTTTCATTGAGGTTCAGACCTATACAAGTAGTTCAAACTGTTTTTTAGGACAATGTTGTCTGGAAACTTCAAGGTAGACTTGCTTAAAACTGAACCCATTACCTTCCACCTGTCTTACTCCCTGGTTGAATCGCCCACTGTTTTCTACCACTCCCAGACAATGGATTTTTTCCTATGTTCCTTATCAAAGCCAGAAACATGTGAATGATCTCCAAGTTCTCCCCTTTTCTAACCATATCAAATTACCTCCTACTCTCGTACATTCTTTTACTTACAATACCATGGACTCAGATGGAGCCAGCATTAACTCCTGATGAATGCAATACCACCCTCGGTGTTTTTATTGCCTTACTAGAAGTCATTGATCCCAGAACGCAAGGGTACATCTGATATTGCCACCTTTCTATTAAAAATCCTTAAATGATTCCCAAAAGTCCTCAAGGGGAAAAATGACATCCACAGTCCATTTTGCTTCTTGTGATTTACCCAGTCCTTTCCTCTTACAACACAGCAGTGAAGTGGTTTTAGGAATTGATCCTGGCTTCAGAGGTGTAGCCAAGCATGGTGATCCCTTCTTCCTTGTTAATGCTTGATGTGGGAACCCAGGGCTGAGACAGTTGATGCTGGCACTGACCTGGTGATATTTATTGAGAAGTTGTGGAGGGGGTGACTAAGTTGAGCCAATCTAAAACAGAAGTGAGAGTGTTTTATTCTCTGAATAAGAGTTCTCTCTCTTTCTATATTGAAGTAAACAGAAAAAGAACATAGCCTTCATTACTCTTGGTTGCTACTTTAAAAGATTAAAATGGATGCTGCAGAAGGCAAAGAAAATGACAGAAGAAACCCACACTGAACAGACCATGACTTCCCTTAACATTTTGGGGGGGCTTGGCGGCACCATGTATTAAATCCAGGGGTACTTAACCTCTGAGCCACATTCCCAACTCCTTTTTAATATTTTATTTAGAGACAGGGTCTCACTGAGTTGCTTATAGGGTCTCGCTAAGTTGCCAAAGCTGGCTTTGAGCCCACGATTCTCCTGCCTCAGCCTCCTGAGCTGCTGGGATTACAGGTGTGCACCACCATGCCTGGCAATTTCCTTTAATTTTTTAAAGCTGATTTGAAAACGTTATTTTCTTGATCTGCTTTCTGTCACTAGGATACCTAGGATAAACCAACTTCTAAAGAGTAATAATTTGTTTTGGCTCACAGTTTTGGAGATTCCATGACCAGTTGGCCTCATTGCTTTGGGCCTGTGGGAGGGAGTATGTCATAGAGAAAGCACATGGTGAGCTAAACTTCAGCCCAAATGGTGGAGAAGCAAAAGAGGGAAAGAGGAAGGGGCCTGGGTCCCCTTACTCCCTTTGACGGCATGTCCCTAATGATTAAAGATCTCAACTATGCTAGGTGTGGTGGCACACACCTGTAATCCCAGCAGCCCAGGAGGCTGAGGCAGGAGGATCATGAGTTCAAAGCCAGCCGCAGCAACTTAGCAAGGCCCTAAGCAACTCAATGAGACCCTATCTCTTTAAAAAAGTACAAAAATGGGCTGGGGATGTGGCTCAGTGGTTAAGCACTCAATTAGTCCCCACCTCTTAATGTTTCTACCACTTGACAAAAGACGCAAGATAGCTTTTAACACATAGACCTTCAGGAGACATCAACAATCCAACCTATAGCAATCATAAAATCCTGTAAAGCTCTTCATGACATAGTCCCTAATTACCTTTCCAATTTCATTTCTTCCTGCTTGTCTTCTTGAACTCAAACTGTCCTTACAGGATGGCAGCATTTGCCTCACTAAAGAATTGGTTGGAAATTTAAACTCTCACACCCCATCCTAGACCAGCTGAATCAGAATCTCCATTTTTATAGGATCCCTAGGTGATCATATCCTCACTAGAGTTTGAGAAGCATTGCTTTTGTGCCCCAGATAAGTAGCATCAACATTGCCTGGGAACTTATAGGAATACAAATGTTCAGGTCCAATCCCAGATCTTCTAAATTAGAAACTGAGAGTGAGAGCCAGCAGTCTGTGCTTTAATAGCTCTGTTACTTCTCCTCTGATACTGTGCAAGGATTTGCATTTTTAGTTGATATGGATACTCCCTGTTTACAGACTTCTCTTTGAGAACTTGGCTGCCTAATGAAATCACCCAGAGAGTTTTAGAAATTACTGAAGTTGCCAGGCACAGTGGCACATACCAGTAATTCCAGTGATTGGAAGGCTGAGGCAGAAGAATTATGAGTTCATAGCCAGCCTCAGCAACTTAATGAGGGGCTAAGCCACTTAGCAAGACCCTGTCTCAGAATAAAAAATAAAAAGGACTGGGGTTGTGGCTCAGTGGGTAAACATCCCTGGGTTCAATTCCCAGTACCCCTGCCAAAAGAAGAAATTACTGATGTTTGCCTATCCAAAGAGAATTCAGATAGACCGATAGATAGACTGACTGACAGACATAAAAAGCAACATGGGCCTTGGGTGAGTGGATTCAAAACACCCTAAGTAATTCTAATTTTTTGCAAATTTGAGCTCACATTCTGATTTTTTTTTTTTTTTTTTTTTTTGCTGTTTTCACTAAACCACAAAATTTTCTTTCTCTTTTTCTAGATCAGTTCATTTGTTTTTTCCTTCTCACCTTAGTTAACACCATTGATTTATTACTGAATAAAGACAGCACATTGTGTAAATTGAGCCATTCTTCACTGGGGCCAGGATGTGGATTCTGACTAAGACTGGATTACCATGATGACTATAGACAGCATCAATGTGATTAAGAGCGCGGTTTGGGGATAAACAGTTTAACTTGGCCACTTACTCATTGTTTGTCTCTCTGACTTTTTTAAGCCTCAGGGTCTTTACATCTAACATCAGTGTAGTAATGTTCACCTCACAGGGATATATGAGGATTAAATCAGAGGGTGTTTATCAGGCATACAGCAAAGGGGAACATAGTTAAGTATTCCATATATGGGCACTAAGAGCCCTTTGAGCACTTCCAAATTCCATTTAGACTTCTGGATACAGTTTGCCGCCATCTTTGCTGATCAAATTCCATTTAAGATGTTCAGTGTTCAGAACACTCAGGCAGGCCCTTCTCATTTTATACTTAACAACTGATTGTCTAAAAGCAAAACCAGAAACTGTTTCCATACTTCTTCCTTTCCTACCACACACACAAACGTCTGCTCTTTTAGATATCTGCTTCACTTCTTTCTCGAGAGCTATGACTGATTTACAGTATAATGAAAAGCCCCCAAAGATGCCCAGAAGAAAAACAGAATAGGAAGTCTAATTTGTGGGTAACTGACCCACAAGCAACAAACTATTGATCTCATTGAAAGTCTACATGCAAGAGGAAAAGATTCAACTTTGCTTGAGGTTGAGTTGGAGCCCACAGCCATAAAATACAGTCCTTTGTGAACCAGGACACATTAAGACAAGAAATGTTTATTTATAGGCATCAATAAAGTGAAAGCATAAGCCTTATGAACAGAATTGGGCTGGTCAAGGACAGCTAATTCCTGCAAACACCTTGTTACTCATTGAATGTAAATGATCGACTTCTACATTTTATCATGTTTACACAGTGATGTTGTGTGGTGGCTGCTTCCAGGTTTATGTGTATTTTAAATCTGGGAAAGTCCAGGGTTTGTTCATTCTTATGTTGAATAAAAGGAGCCAGTCTACAACAAGAAAGATGGCCAGTTTGATCAAACATGTACTAACGTATTTCAATAGATACTCTAAACATCTATTGTCTTGAAGTAAAAAATAGCTTCTCGAATTACAAATAAAGGATCAGGTTTTTTAATTATGTAAACAGCAACAACAGTAACACCTCCAAATAGTGTTCTCTGCTTTCATTAGACTCACGGAGCAGTAGCTTAGTGTGGATGCTTGGGGTGAAGGAGAGAGAAATAAGCATAATCCCAAACTTCAGACACTATATTTTATCTAAATAATCTATTACCTAACAAAGTAGCTACCATGCATTGTCCATATTTTATAGGTAAAAGGACCAGAGGATCAGCAAGGTTGATCCACTTATCTGAGATCAACATAGCCAGTAAGCTGTAGGGTTGGTTGCCAAGCCTGGATTTGTTACCATCCTTGTTGAAAAATACAGCTTTCCTGTATTTTTTTTGGGGGGGGGGTGGGGGAAGATTATATTTTTGTTTGCATTTTTTATTTATTGTATAACTGAACACCTGTAATTAATGAGCTCATTACCATATAACAGTTAAACATGGGCTTGTATTCTAAGGTTATTTATTAGTCAACTAAGGTTATTGACTGGTAAACTTGTGTACATCAGTTTCCTTATATGAAAAATGGAATAATATTAGTAGTATGATTATGGAACAGATAAAAATAAGGAAAGGATAAAGGTCAAGACACAGATATGGGTATAAGATAAATGCTCCGGAGTTGTTGACTTGTATTCACAATTGCGTTATATGCTCAAGGCTTTGCAGGATTCAAAGATGAAAAAGACATCACTGGTATCCTTGAAGAATTTGTTTAAAACAGGAAAGAGCCAGGCATGGTGGTGCACACCTGTATCCCCAGCAACTCAGGAGTCTGAGGCAGGAGGACCGAAAATTAAAGACCAGCCTCAGCAACTTAGTGAGGCCCTAAGCAACTTAGCAAGACCTTGTGTCAAAATAAAAAATAAAAAGGGTTGGGGATATCTCAATAGTTAAGCACTGATTGAACCCCTGGGTTCAATCCTGGTACAAAAATAAATAAATAGATAGATGGATAGATAGATAGATGATTGATAGATAGATAAAAACAGGAAAGAGACATTTGGTGGGACTGGGTTTTATGTGACAAAGCAACGTATGCTTTAGAAACCTGGAAAGTAATCCTTTTGTGGAATTTCTACATCATGAAAATTCATCCTATTGGATTTCAGCACTTTAATATTATTACACTTAACATTTTGTTCAGGGACAGGAACATGCCTCCTCAAATGACCATGCTTTAGGAAGACACAAAGGACACTTAAGGAAATGTTTTCAACTATATAAGGTCCATTTTGTCATGCAGCATACTTAATGTAGATATTCCTGGTAAGGCATTACCATTTCTTTTTCTTTTGTCCTGATCAGTTCTTAACTAAACCCCATAGGGATTCTAAATGTTCCTAGAGGAAAGAACAGAAGTTCTAGAAATAAAGTCCAATTCCCCCAATGCATATTTTTAGTCTTCTTCTCATTTGCTCCTTTTTTACTTTCAAACTTTAGCAATGTGATAGCAGTTGGTAACCTGTGGCAGACTGAGGAGTAAAAATTAAATAGGTTTGATTAGCTCAGAGTCCTTACACAAGACACATGCCTTCAATAGCACCATTGGTGGAAAGTTTCTTTTATAAACATTTCCCATCTGGGTATCGGATGGAATAGTTCATCTGAGTATTAGATTGTGTGAACTTTTGTGCTTGAGTGTGTGTTTGGAAAATTCCTTCTACTCAACTGTGTATTCCTTGTTGAGTAGTATGCCCTTCCTTAGGCAGAATTTCCTGGAGCAACACCATAAATTAGATAGACACAATTTTCCAGCCCTCTTATCTTAACTTATGTACCTTTGCAAGCGTCTCCCTCGCTTCTTGTCACTTCTATTACTGCCAACCACCACAACAACCAAAAAACAGTCAAAATAACAGGAGGCTGGTGTTCGACTAACTTTAGTCCTTCTCTTAATCCAAACCTGCTCCCCAAAATACATTTACAGACACAGTCAGACTAAGGTATGACTTTTGTCTTTCCAAGCTTATTTAGTAAGTGGTAAGAAGCCTTAGACAAACGAAGTCCAATGTGTAATTACAAACACCAAGTGAAAAAATAGGGAATACAGTTTCTAGGCAGCAGAGGGGTTCGGTGGAGGATTTTCAGCTTAGCCTCAAATAAAGTAGTTACTGATCCATGTAGGCTTAAGCCAGATACCATCTCATATTTAACTACGTCTAATTTCCTTTATCTCAAAATCTTACAGACCACACAAGCAAGCAAAAACATCCCCTTCACTTTCCAGGAGATGGAAGGGGAAACAGCCCCCGACTCTTTGTAAGACAAGGAGGATCATCAGAGGGTCTTTGCTTTTAGATCAGATTGAGAACCTGAGGGTCCTAAGAGTGTTCTGATGCAGGTAGACAGGGAGCATGCGCTCCCTCCTTCATTCAAGGTAAAGAAACTGACAAGTTATCCCCGTTCCGGCAGAGAGGAAGCAAGTGGGGTGGAGGAGGGCAGAAACAGATCCTCTGAACTCGCCTCTTGTGTAGGAAAGTTCTTCCCCTCTATGAACCTGAGGAGGCCAGCTTTGTGCCAGGCTCTGAGATGGTACTCTAGCACACTGTTCCATATATAGTTCTTAACCCACATTGTGACCTCCAGGATTCGAGAAGTCTCCTGGGACAAGGGACTTGAAGGCATCGCTCTGCTAGAAAATGGAATAACCATACCCATCTGGTTAGAAGTGAGTGACCAACTGACGCTTGAAATATTGGACTTCAGCCTTCTGTAATGAGGACCAAGGCTGTCGTTTTATCAGTGTCTTTTTATCAAAAGCTTCTTTTTAAAGCTCTCTATCCTAGGGACACTCACAGATACAACATTCTACCTAGTTTATCCAGCACATGTGGAGAAGAATGATTCTTATTTTGGTGGAAAGTTTTCTTTTTTTTTTCCCTGTCATTAGCAAATCAAAAAATGTCATGATGACAGCATTCATCATGGACTGAGTCCATTTTCTATCTTCTTTGCATTGACCTCAAAAAATGTTGTATTTGTGAACTGATGCCAACAGGCCAATGGAATGTTCTTAAATCTATGGCAAAGGAAACTCTCAACAAGGAGACAATCAAAAGAAGTGGGGGATATAATGGGGAGCCCCACTTTAGTTGACAAGGAAGTGAAGAGATGCCAAATACCAGCGCCTCTATGGAGCTTTATGGAGCAGTTAACCTTGCGAGTTACCTGTCGGGAAAGATAAAACTGCAACTTCTCAGTCACAGATTTATAGAGCTTTACAAATACTTTGGTTTCACTATTTGTGCTTTTATCTACTTCTGGGTTTTATTACTGGTTTCTGTCCAGTGATAGTCTTTACATACACACACTGCCGTGAGATTAAACAGTGAAAAAAAAAAAAAAAGTCAAAAGGTTTCCTCTGTCCTCTTTAATGCCTTAAAAGTTGAAGTAGAGGTTCCACCTTCCACCAGTTAGAGACCCACGGAAAATACCACCTTCTTCCCGGGGCATGTGTGATGGTCGTTTTACAAATCACAGTCCCCAGATAAGGGACGAGAAAATGCCGGAAGAGTAGTAGTTCCTGAGGTTGTAGTGGAAAACAACCAGCTCATCATTAGCAGTTTACTGCACACAGAGAAAATATAAATACTTCAAAGGATACAGTCAGGATATTGGTGAATAAATTTGCCACAGTCATCTATCATCAAAAGAGACTATTGTTTTGGTTTCATTTGAATAGAGAAAGCCAAATCAGTATAGAAGATGATGGAAGTCAAAAAAAAAAAAAAAAAAAGAAAGAAAAAGAAAAGAAATGCAAAATTCTTTTAGGCCCATCTAGACTGAGAGATTCTAATATTATAGAATCCTTCACAAAAGACAGGAAGGGACAATGATAATATACACAATAATATCATACATTAATGTCGGAAGAAGAAAGAAGACAATTCATGGTGTGCGGGGGTGGCCTGTTCCCACTTGCCCTAGCTGTGAGAACCTTCTTCGCATAGACTCAGGTCTTCCTGCTCCTGGGGTGCCTGCTGTCACAGGGGCGAACCCCCCACCCATGGGAACACTGCGACTTGAGTGAAAACACTTCTGATTAGAACATTGGGTTTCTCATTTATATTTCTACTTATTCAGCAAGAGCTATAGTCAGCCCATTGTTTCTCACTTGAAGAAGACGATTTATTTTCTGATTGCAGTGAATTCTCTACTTCAGCTGCCATTCCAAGTTTCACAATTCATGTTTATAAAATCCAGCCATAATCAAATAATCAAAGGAAAGCCATTTCTAAGTACTTACACATGAAGTATACCATCAATTCAAGGCTTCCCAACTGTGAAACATCTTAAAGACCTTCTTCTGAAAGATGAATACGTATTAAAGCCAAAGAAATAAGTATTATTTAATTGGCATAAGGCTTTGAGGACTGAAATAGGAATGAGAAGGTAAACCGAATGCTCACTGAAGTGGGGTCAGTGGCAGAGTCAGAGCTGACCCTTGAATAAAATAGCACCTTGTGTTTTTAATAGTGCTTGCCCTTTTCCTATAACATACTTTAATATCTTAACTTAAAAAAATCTATTTTCTAATTTTTGAATAATGGAATTTCAAATTTAATTATAAAGTATATATGTAAAGAAATTACAGTAAAAGATTATGGGATACATTTTACTAACCTTCCCATTGATAGTAATTATGACACATGAATTTTATTTTTTTCTTGCAGTTCTGGGAATCAAACCCAGGGCATGTTGAATACATGCCCTACCACTGAGCTCCATTCTCAACTCTGAATACATTTTTAACAATTAATTATTTTGTTATGATCCTTCTTTAAGAAAACAATGTATCTGGCCAAGTATGGTGACACAATGCCTGTAATCTCAGCAACTCCGGAGGTTAAGGCAGGAGAATTGCAAGTTCTAGGACAGCCGGGGCAGCTTAGTGAGACCCTATCTCAAAATAAAAAATAAAAAGGGCTGGGGATGTAGCTCAGTGGTAGAGCCCCCTTGAGTTTAATCCCCAGAACTCCTTGCCAAAGGAAAACAATATCTTTGTATGCATGTAAGTACACATAAAATATGACCTAATTATTTAAAAAAATTGCCAGAACACTGATTTTTAGGAATAAAAATATTACTAGTTCCCCATTGCCTGAACAGCAAAGTCCAAATTCCAGAATCTAGTCTTTAGATCTCTATGATGTAGTTCCTAACTATTGTTTACACTCCACCATGTCTTTTCTCCTTATTAAAATCCAATCTCTAAATTGGATCATTTGCCTAGCTATCAAAGGACCGGGCTCTGTGGACTCAGATGAGTAGGGCACAGTCTCTGCTCTCAAACACCTCACAATCTAGAAAAGAAGATATGTTACCCATTTCTTAAAGTCTCATAAATACAATATTTGAGGTATGTTTAAGGCCCAAAAGGAAATGCTAACCACTTCATGGACAGATGGGTAAATGATTCAGGGAAGAATCCACAAGGAAAGTAAAGAATAATTGAGAATTCACCAAGTAGGCCCAAAGCAGAGGATGTCCTAGGCAGGGAACCACTGGTGTCAGGCAAAAAAAAAAAAAAAAAAAAAAAAAATGGGGACAGATATGTGGGTCAGTTCAAAGACAGATGTTTGACCATTGCCAGGACAGACTATAGGGATTTGCATCTTCCAAATTTTATCTGTTTATTTCTTTGTTTAGGGTTCAATCTGCTGTTTCTGCAGACTAGAGTGGATAGTGTTGGCTATTTATGGAAATCTAATGTCTTTACTAGCACCTTGGCCAGGAGATGTGGCTCAGAAGGCAAACAGGAACAAGGTTTCTCAACCCTGAAGCTGCTGACAGTTTGGATAGGAGACTTATTTGTTGTGGGGGTTTTTCCTGAGCACTGTAGGATGTCTGATCACATTCTGCACTTCTACCCTGTAGGCTCCTCGTAGTAGCCACCTACTCCCAGTTACGACTCTAGTCATTGCCAAATGTCCCATGAGGCATGATGTTAGCCCCAGTGAAAAAGCACTGTCTTGGATCTGTGTGACCATGCTTTAATATCAGCAGGGGCTATGATATTAGACAGGAGGATTACGAGAAAAGCATTCCACTATGTGTTTAAAGTATTTAAGAATATATGGATAAAGTTAAGTGTGTTAATAACCAAATAAATGAAAATCAAATGTACATGATTAGACTCCCCTGAGGATATGGAACAATTGGGTAAACAAAAAACAGTTCAACACAAGGATGTGGGGTCCATGACCATTCTTGCTTTGTTGTAGATTTGCCATTCTTTGTTATAAACCTGGTATCTTGTTTCCAACTCCCTAGGTTTCTCATGTGCATTGAGAACATTATATCAGCTCTCAAATGAGAACTCTGTTCTTACCCAACTTTAGCCACCTGAGGAGTTAACCCCCAAATCATATGACATTTCATAATTGTTTCCTTTTGATCCTAAGACTGTTTATAATTATTTGAGAATCAAAATCATGAGGTTAATATTTTTATATAAGGAATTTGTGCATATTTGATTTGATACACTTGTAACAACTAAGAGAACTCACTTGTTAGAAGCTATTCTTATAATTCCACTTAAAATACATAATTTAAATAATTAATTGAGTTTTAAAAATTTAAATTGAAGTTTTACAAAGTTTATATGCAAAATTGGAACACTTCAGAGGACTTAAGAATCACCCTAAAGTTTAGTAGATTTACAAACATTTAACTCTTGGGACTGCTTGCTGTTAATCCACAAAAATTCTTTTTTAAAAAATTATTTTAGTTGTCAATGGACCTTTATTTTATTTATTTATGTGGTGCAGAGGATTGAACCCAGTGCCTCATGCATGAGAAGCAAGCGTTCTGCCAAAGCCCCAGCCCCCACAAAAATTCTTAAAAGAGCAAAACAAATATATAAAACTTATAAGATGAGTTTATGATGTTGAGGGAAATTTGTTATGAGCTCCTTATAAATGAATATTTTATTTACTAGATTTATAAAATAATAACATTTGTAAATTGAAGAGAAGGTTCTTAAGGAAGAACTAAGCTTTGGATTTTTTGCCTTAATACATATGTTTATTTTTAAAACAACTTATGCAAGGACATAATAAAGCCTCAAGGACATAAAAAGCCACGTTGAAGAGTAAAGTAGGTACCTTCACAATGGTGATCAGAGTTTACATCACCAATAATGGGACTGATTGGCATTGCATCCTTTCTGATGCAGTGTGCTAAGGAGGTCACATTGCCTATGTAAGTGTCCCTGACAAACATGTTCAATCTGAGCCTAGTCATAAGGAAGCAAACAAATCTACATGGAGGGATGCCTTCAAGAGCCATGATTCTTAGGTTTCAGAAATCTTAGATTCCAGGATTCTTAGAAACTGCATTTATCATGAAAGACCAGCATCAAACCAAACAACACACCCCCAACCCTAAAACAAACAAATATAGGGGAAAGCAATAGGGAAAAAGGAACAGTGATTCTGCTATCCCCACACTAAAAAATCTGTAAGGTTTTTTATTTTTTGTACCAGGGATTGAATTCAGGGCACTCAACCACAGAGCCACATCCCCAGCCCTATTTAGTATTTTATTTAGAGACAGGGTCTCACTGAGTTGGTTAGCACCTCGCAGTTCCTGAGGCTGGCTTTGAACTCGTGATCCTCCTGCCTCAGCCTCCCAAGCCACTGTGATTACAGGTGTGCACCACTGCGCCCGGCTTCTATAAGGTTTTGAGTTGAAAAGTTGATATATTTTCACATTTTGATGGGAAAATATGCTTGTTCTTAGGTGATAGATGCTGCAGTCTTCAGAACTCTCAAGATGTCCACATTTAAACTTGAATAGTTAAAAATTATGTGTATGCAGTGTACTGTGAATCTAGTTGGAGGGTGTTTAGTATCCTGTTTTTGCACTTCTCTGAATGTTTAAAAATTTTTAAATAAAACGTTAAAATCATACATTGCTGGTGGCACTGCAAATTGATATAACCACTATGGAAAGCAGTATGGAGATTCCTTAGAAAACTTGGAATGGAACCACCATTTGACCCAGCTATCCCACTCCTCGCTGTATACCCAAAGAACTTAAAAATAGCATACATCACTGTTTATAGCAGCACAATTCACAACAGCTAAACTCTGGAAGCAACCTAGATGCCCTACAATCGATGAGTGGATAAAGAAACTGTGGTACGTATACACAATAAAATATCACTCAGCATTAAAAGAGAATAAAATTAATGCATTTGCAGGTAAATGAATGGAGTTGGAGAATATCATGCTAAGTGAAGTAAGCCAATCCCCAAAAACCAAAGGCCAAATGTTCTCTCTCAAAGTAGATGCTGACCCATAATGGGGAGGGGGGCATGGGGAGAATGGAAGGCCTTTGGGAAAAGGGGAGGTAAAGGAGGGGAGGGGGCATGGGAGCAGGAAAGATGGTGGAATGAGATGAACATCATTACCCCAGGTACATGTATGACTGCACATATGGTGTGACTCTACATCGTGTACAACCAGAGAAATGAAAAGTTGTGCTTCATTTGTGTACAGTGAATGGAAATGCATTCTGCTATAATGTATAACAAATTAGAGCAAATAAAACGATAAAGAATTTTTAAAATAACAACAAATTCCAACTCACATTAGATCCCAACTCTGATTCCTTCTTATGAAGCTCGTGAAGGCTGGCATGGTGGCGCACACCTGTAATCCCAGCTACTAGGGAGGCTGAGGCAGGAGGATTGTAAATTCAAGGCCGGATTTAGCAACTTAGTAAGAACCTGTCTCAAAAAAAATAAAAGGGCTGTGCATGTAGCTCAGTGGTAGCACCTCCCCGGACTCAATGCTGTGTGTCAAAAGAATCAACAACAAGAACAAAACACAACTCCTGAGCTTCGGAACTTGACCCCAACTTCTGGCACAGGGAAACTGGCCTGGTCAAAGGGTTCCCTTGTCGAGGACTGGCTCAGGAATGTGCTTGTTTCCAAATCTGGATCGATGAAACTGCTAAGGGTTTTCATTTTGGTTACACTTTGGGGAAGGTTTTTAGGAGCAGTGTCTTCATCCTTACATCTAATGTGCATGGCTTGATAATTCCAGAAACTTCTGGAAGAGAATGGAATATAGGGAAACAGAAGATGAGCCATTGGATAAGTCAGTCCTGAAGACACTATGCCATGGAAATCAGTGAACGCCCTTGTGGGGTAAGCCAGGTGAAGTGTCTGCAGCAAAACGTATCATCTAATCTGAGCTCTGAGTTGAACTGCCTTCATATTCAAGGGCCACATCCCTCCTGAAGCTGACCTTAATATCTCCATTCTATACCATAACAGGCACCGGGATCTTCATAGGGAAAGAAATACCTTTGTTTAGCAAAACATATTGATTATTCATTAGGGAAGAAGGTAAGGATCTGAGGTCGGGAAGATGGACAGCAGCTTGAGTATCCAAACCAGTGTTCTTCTGAGAAACAAAAGTAACAGGATGTGTACATATAATTACACATATATATATATATATATATATATACACACACACACACACACACACACACACACACACACATTTATTTATTTATTTTAAAGAATTGACTTACATGATTGTGGAAGCTTGCCAAGTCCAAAGTCTGATGGGGTAGCCTGGCAGGCTGGACGCTCATGGAGTAGTTACAATACAAGTCCAAGGATAGTTTGCTGTCAGAATTCCTTCTTGCTCAGCGAAGGTCAGTCTTTGTTCTAACTCAGGTCTTCAACTGCTTTGATGAGGCCTATGTAGCCACATTATGGAGGGTTATCTAATCTACTTTTTTCAAAATCCACCCATTTCAATGTTAATCTCAACCATTGTATGTATGTGTCAAAATACACTATATTGTCATGTATATATAAAAAGAACAAATAAAAAAAACTTTAAAAGAATGACAAGAATAAAAACATGTTCATAGAAACATTCAGAATTATGTTTAACAAAAAAATATGGACCCTGGGGTCCATCCAGTTTGACATATAAAATCAATCATCACAATGGAGAAACTGCTTAGTGTGAGAAATGAGCACTCCTAGACATTTCCTGGGAGAAGCTGGCCAGGGGAAGAGGAGGGATAGACCAGGGAACCAGAGGTTTCCTAGCTTTGTTTCTTGCATTGGGTCCTGTCTCTTGTCATGCACATGCCCATGTAGACATAACTGAAAGCCACTTGTCATCTGCTGTGCTCTCCCATTGCATTCCATACCATTCCATTCGATCCTCTCTGAAAGCATCTTATTTTATCTTTTAATTTTTGAAAATACTTATCTCCACCCACTAAATGGGTTTTATTGCCACTCTTGGGACACAAAACTACAGTCTACAAACTGAATACATAATTTATTTGCTGGCACTTATATAAACCAAGGAAGAGGCTGACAGGATGGGAGCAGAGATGACACATCTCAAAACTTGAAGTGACCCATAAAAGCCAGGAGTGAGCCAGGTGTGGTGGCGCACACCTGTAATCCCAGGGATTACATATATATATACTAGGAGGCTGAGGCAGGAGAATCCTGAGTTCAAAGCCAGCCTCAGAGAAAGTGAAGCACTAAGCAACTCACTGAGACCCTGTCTCTAAATACAAAATAGGGCTGAGAATGTGGCTTAGTGGTCAAGTGCCACTGAGTTCAATCCCGGGTTGCTCCCTCTCCCCCCGCAAAAAAAAAGCCAGGAGTGCGGTGACTATGGCCATCAAGCACCCCTGCCTCCCTGGTTCCCAGTGTTGCACTCAAAGTCCACCAAAATCCTTTGGAGGACTTCGATCTTACATGGAGCAAAGAATTAAGATCTGAGCATCTACATACAATGTACATCTCCAGACCTGGAGCCTCAGTGTATGACCTGTGTTACAGAGCTCCTCCGTTTTCTTTAAATTTCCATACTACTTCAGTCAGCTCTGTTGGTGCCTATCTATTTAATTTAGAGGAATTCTATATTTATCTACCTACTCTAATAGGCTGTAACATCCTTGAGGTCAAGAAGTTTGTCCAAGGTATAATGTTCTATACCCCATTATCAATCAGTAATAATGTTTTCCCAAAAGAATGGCTCAAATATGTGCTTTTCCTTCTTTGATGCATATAAAAATTTCCATTAATAACTAAAATAAGATGGATTTCTGCTGAGTGGTTGAACAGAATAGACCATGCAATTTCCTAACCATTTCCCCCATTTTTAAAAGATATATCAAGTATAATTTCACTGCTCATTTGAAACAGGTAATATTAACACATGAACTATAAAAAAGACAACCTCAGCGCTCAAATGACTATTTGGATTGATCCTGAACATATTTTAAAACAATGGCTCCAAGTCAACCCTGGAGGGTGATGTAGGGGTCACAGACTCTAATTGAGCAATGGAACATGCACAGGCAACATCAATCCAAGTGTTCAGGGGTCACATCCCCTTCATGACCTGGTCTTTAGTCAAGCTTGACTGCAGAAGAGTCAAAAGCCACGACATGGCCACCCCTGATGTTGAACTGATCTGGATCTTTGGGACAGATTGAAAGTTCTGAGGGATCTGGGCACCCTGGTGGCTCATGGCAGAGACTATCAGTGTCTCGTGGTCCTCTTCAAGATTACAGATTATATGTGCATGTAAAGTAGCTGCAATAACACAAAGCGGCTCTCACGATGTCCATGTGCCCATTTAAATTGTTCTGAGGGTTTCCTGAGCCAACCTGGTTTTAGGAGGCTTGGTTAAGCTTGATGTTACTGATGTCATCATAGCTTTGTAAAACTGGATCTCTCTTTCTCTCTCACGTGCGCGTGCGCACGCACACACACACACACACACACACACACACACACACAGAAACATAGTGAAATTATAAAACAAGAGATCATACAAAAGTTGTTCCTGTATAAGGAGAATGTGATTTATTTCAGGAATACACAAGCACTCTAGTGTATGCTGTGTGGGCGTTCATTGGTGAATTTAGACTAAACAGGAAGTGATGTAAATTATACTTATTACACTGTTGGGAAAGAGATATATTAAATCCAGACAGCACAGGAACAAAGCACAAGAAGCTCATTGTGTTGAAGGAAACCATGTAACTTTGGTGGGAAGACAATGCACTATATATTATGAAAACCCTAAGTGGTCATTTGGGACTAAAATGATCTTTTTTTTAGGCAATATGATTTTGTTTTAGCACTGAAGTGGTTTTTTTTTTTTTTTTTGATAAAGTCCCAAGGTATCCTAATCTTAAGCACATTGCTGTTCTGTAGTTTTAACTATCTCATGCTGTTGTTTCCCAGTCATAAAATTGGAACAAATGAGAAGCAACGAAGCCTTCAATGTTTAGATGAGAAACGTTAGTTGTGGTCAAACACCCAAGGGGAGGCCTGAGGAAGTTACCGGATTATAAGGACCTACATCATCCCAGCTATTGTTGAAGCATCCCAGAATCACTGGGTAGAAGAAATATCAACCAACAAATGACCTTGAGAGTACAACAATATCAGGTGACACATTCTATAAGGTTTGTCTCATTGGTCTACTGTATGACAGTCTCTTGGGGTGAAGTGAAATATACATAAAAACCAAGCTGGAAAGTTGACTTGCTCCTTGTGTGGCCTGCAGAGAACTCTTAGGAAATAGGTCAAAGACAAATAAATCTAATATCTAACTTGACATTTTGCTACAAAGCCGTATCCAAAATGAAGTGACTGAATGATTAGATGTAGCCTTGCGTCACCTCACGAGAGTGCAGAACTAGATAAACTCTTGTAATTTATTGGCCTCTTCCTTAAGTGAATATTTCTAAAATGGCACGATTAAAAGCTGTACAAATGATTTAGTAAAAATAGACTTTAAAAGTTTACTTGCCTCAACGTTTAAGAAATGAATAATCTTTTAATGAGTCATTGCTGCTGTGAGGCAGGTATTATGATTACCAGGAGAGTATCTAGTAGGCTTTAGTTGGGAGGAAATGTCCTCTGCAAGACCCCTCTGTACAGTGGCTCAGGAGGCCGAGGCAGGAGGATCGTGAGTTCAAAGCCAGCCTCAGCAACTTAGCGAGGCACTAAGCAACTCAGACCCTCTCTCTAGACAAAATACAAAAAGGGTTGGGGATATGGTTCAGTGGTCAAGGGCCCCTGAGTTCAGTCCCCGGTATCAAGGGAGACAAAAAAGACCCCTCTGTAATGATGGAGCAGGACTGGCCTGGGAAAAGCAAAGCAACCTTGCATCTAATCTCCTAGTGATGGGAAGGGGTGGGCTCTGCTGGGAGGCAACAGGGAGGGGCAGCCCAGTCTCTAAATGCAACAGAACAATGTCACAGAACTCAGTGTTCATTTGGAAATGGATTCAAGTCTGTTGTCAATTGAGCCAGAATCTATTTCAGTCTCTGATTATTGCTCGCTATGAAATGAAGGGTGATATTTGGCAGGGCTTATATGTATTTGTACATGCATGGTCAAAGGTGTCTGCTGGATGCTTCTCTGAGCTCACCATAATGAATCCTCTCCCACTTCATTCCTCGTGGCCACCTCCCATACTTTCTCCATTTTTTTTTTTTTTTTTTTGACCTACATCCCTTTTAGTGGAGAAGAGCATTCATCCTGCAACCAGATGAACTGGGAAAATTGCCTACACACAGGGCCTCACTCTTTCGTTTGTAAAAGTCAGAAAATGGATAGACTCAAGAGTTTTGTAATGAATAAAGGGAACAAATACAATGCTGAGGACCCTGCCTGGTAGCATTGACACCATTCCTGTGGTGGCATGGTCTTCTATGTCTTCAATTGAAAGACATACTAGAGTAAGAAACTTGAAGAGTTTTCAAATGAAATAGTTGAAAAAGACATTCTACTCATTAATGGCCTATTTTCAAAGCCTTCTATAGGTCCAATTTTCTTAAAAAAAAAAAAAAACCCTACGGAAATCAGCAAGCTTTCGCATGTGCTACATATATCATTTTGTACTTCCATGATACACAAAGTCTGAAGAAATCATCATTCATGAGGACTAGACTCTGGGCTTTGAAAGAGGTTCCATTCCTATGACTTGAAATTTCTGAACTGCTTTTTAGTTTTATGTTCAGTAAAATATTAAGTTGGGGATCCCTTCTACAGAGGTGCTGGCTTTCATAAAAATATTTTTCATTTTTCTTTTTTTTTTGGTATAGATTCTATCTTGTTCCATGTTTCAAATTACTATACACAAGTAGTAAAACTTTTCATAACAAAGGTTTAATTAGAACGGTTAATAACTATGATTTCCAAAGTGTCTGAGTCAGCCTTAGTAATAATTAGGGAGTTTTGTTCCATACAAAATGCTTTATTTAACCTTCATGCCTTCATTCAGATAATTATACAAATGCATACAGTTAAAGGTTTAAACTCTATTTCGGTTCACAGCTCAATTCATAGGAAAGTTGAATACAGAAAAGCAATGCACCAACAGAATATGTCTGAGACACCATTAAAAACGATAACACTTGTTCATTTAAATCTCTGAGAATAGACTGGAATAATCGTCCTCTGAGAGAATCTCATTAGGAGGGTCTCCCTTTACATTATCATAGGGCCAAAAAAAAAATCACAATTTTACAGTAAAAGGAAAAAAGCTCTGAGTATATTTACAATACATACACTATACATAAATACAAGAACAACACTTACATAATATTAATAAACTTATAACAGGGGTTGCCTAAACACTACAGAGTATATAAATGCAGAGGAAAACTATTAGGAAATTAGATCTTTAAGCTGGAGAAATAAATTCATTTGCAATTAAAACTCTGAACAGAAAACCAAACAAAGATTTAAGAACTCAACACACTTGTTTGCCAGCATCATTGGGGAGGGGGGAGATTATTCTTTAATTGTGTGTTCTCCTCTGGGCACTCTAGCTCTCCGGGGTCAGAGACCCAGGAATATTTGTAAAATTACACCCATCAAGTGAATCAGACGCAGCCCATCAATTCAATTTGCTGTTCAGAGGCTTCAAGCCTAGAATAACTGTTTTGTAAACTAAAGGATGTTTTTGTATTTTTACACAGAAAGATCCTGTGATTTAATCACCATGTATAATGAGCTAAGTGTCAAGGAAAAGAAAAGAAATGCCTGCTTGATTTGGCCAAAGATGATGTTGTCTTTAGTCCTGTGTATTTTTTTCAAATATGACTTGAGAGATTTATTCAAAAGAATATGACATTGGAATTGACCCCCACACACCAAGAGCAACGTCTAGACTACTACTAATTATAACTAAGTCATTTTAAGTGGCAGGTGGGTATCTTAAAGGTGGTCTGTTCTCATCGTTTCACAAACACAGAAAGTTCTGAGTACATTCTTCTATGGACAAACATGAATTTGCTGGTTTCTCTTTTTAAAAATGATCATGATACACATAATTGCATTATGATGCAGGATGACATAATACATAAGACAATGTTTTCAAGCTGGTTTTGTTAAGTGGTTATCTCACATCCACAGAGTTGGTTTGCCATGTGATGCAATGTGTCCCACATAGACATGAACAAAACAATACAGCCACTGTCCCGTGGGGGAGACGGTGATTTTTTAAAAAATGAATCCTTAAACACAACAAACTGTGGACAGACAAGTTGATAGGAAAGAGCCTTGCAAATAGGCACCAGTGCCCCAGTTCAACAATACCCATCCGATGTAATAAAGTTTGAGGAACAAAACATATCCTATGGTTGGATGTAATCACAAAATTCTGCCATAGAAAACTAGAAACCCAAGTAGGGTCAAATGATTTTCTATAATGTTTTATGTTGTATCTTTGGAGCAAGAAATAAGCAGAAAGGGAAGATGTCAGTAGATCTCTAAAATATCTTACTTTTTGATTGTTTGGACACTTTTGTTACTAGATTTTGGCCCATATGCTATCCTTCTATTCACCTCATTCTTGACAAAAATGAATCTCTGCGAAAGTCTTGGTTAACCTTCTTTGGGGAAAGTGAGAGAATAATTCAGACCAGAAGGTACTGGTCCTTGGTTTACGCCAAGAGCAGACTCCGATGTCTGAAATGCTGCAAATTTCTAGAGATGAAATCCAAAAAAGAAAAAGTATTGATGTGACTGTTTCCACCTTTCATCTCTTTCAACTCACTTAAAGTGGTTGTTTTGTCATTGGGAAATTACTGCTGGTGAAACCCAATTAACTGAGAAGAGGCCCCATCTGCAATAGGTTGTGTGCACAGAACACTTGCTTTCAGAATTTGTTAATGCAGGTTTTATCTCTCCCCCCGAGCCAACTAACAGGGAGAAAGATCATAATTCAGGAGATTCATTTTCAGAAACAGAAACACTATGAGAAATGACATTCTCTTAATGTTTTTGAAGTCCATTAGTATTTCCATGAATCAATACTGTCAGAGACCTTGCTTTATACAGAGGGTAGGGATTTTATTTCTCTGATGTTGGACAGCTTCTCACATAAAACTCAATTAAGCTAACAACAATACTATAAACAAATTATTTATAAGACTATTTAAAACATTCCAAGGCAGTGCCATTAAGAGAGAAAACTGAAAAGGAATCAACCATTGATCATCATCTCAATGTTTGTGATCGCCACCCCATTAACACCTGCAAGAGCAGGCTCTGGTATTAACTAGCTCCATGGAGGTGAGCATCTCCAACCCACCTTAAGCAGACTCTAGCAGGCATTTCCTATAGATGCAAAGAAATGTGTAGAACTGAGAAAAACCATCTTGGGCTAAAATGTTACTAAGTAAGGAGGGGTTGTAATAATTCTGGAGCTCCAGGCCAAACATTTGGGAATAAAGTGACAAGTCAGAGAGACATCTGGTGGCTGCTATTTGTTTATAATGATTCTTCATAAATTTCCAGGAGAGGGCTGATTTCAAACACTCTGCACCATCGTCAAATCATGAATCATCATATCCTGATATTTTACTTGCAAAATGATAAATACTTGTGCAGAGTATCTATAATAAAACTTAATTGGGAGTATGAAAAGGTGGTTGCTGGGAACGTGTGCAGTGAGGTACAGTGGAAAGGATAAGGGCTTCAGAGCCAGAGAGAGGTGGCTTCACATTCCCACTCTGCCATTTACATTTGTGTGTGTGTGTGTGTGTGTGTGTGTGTGTGTATACACAGGTGTCTCAGCAACCCTCTTGTGCCTCAGTTTCCCATTCATAATATGTGAATTCATCATACAGATTAGAGGTAATGTGTCTAAAAATCGCCTAGCACAGTGCTTGGCATGTAGTGTTTAAGAGAGAATAGTTATTCTTGCCATGGTTTGCTGAATTTTTGCACTTTCAAGGTATTTTAATACTTGCAGACAACATGTGGAATGAAGCCCAATCAGAAGATGTCAGTGGGACTAAGGAACTCAGCAGCCTTTCTTTGACACTTAATTGGTTATTTCATCCTCTATCCTGTTGCATTTCCTTCTTCCTTTCCTCCTGTCTAAAACTTGGAGGAAGAAACAGCCGATGGTTCTGTAGGCCTGTGGTCTAGGCCTGGAGATTGCTGTCCATCGCGGTTGTCTACACTGCCTGAGGGTTTAATCACTCATACTTTTAAAATTGCTCTTAGCAAATGTTTGGCTCTGAAAGAGTATAATTTTGCTGATAGCCTCAACAGCTTGTTTGGGTGAATTTGTGCTCTGGGATGGCAAGGTTGGAGAATTTCCAGGGTTCACTGTACATTGATATCCATGACTCCACTTTTAGCAGTAAAATAATTTTAGGAAAAACTAGTGAACTGCTGGATGTGGATCACGCAATTTTCAGGACTAACTGCAAAATTGGTTAAAGGCGAGGCTTACCAAGTATCAACAGTACTTCAGTAGACTTTTGGGGGAGAAATGATTTTGTCAGAATTCATCCCCAAATGGTTCTTACATGAAAACAGGAAATATTAGGAAAAGGGAGTGAATAAATATAAAGATAGATTTGTGCATTTGATATGAGTGGATAAATTAAGCAGACAAAAATCCCTCAGTGTTTTGCTTTAAATACATTGGTATTTTTAACTGAGCAAAACTTTTTGAGCCATACACACTGTTTCTTAAGTTTGGGGAAAATCACAATCAAGTTTTTAATCTGAAAAGTATAATTTTTAATCTGAAAAGTATAATTGCCATATGCCATAGTGTACATTGATGATAACCTGATGCTCATATTTGCATTTGTACATCCTTCAAGTAAGGAAACTCAGATTGAGAAATGTTAACTGCAAAGAAGATTAAGGTATACTTAAAAGACACAAAAGTTCCCCCCTCATGGGTATGTGAACAGATTCAATATATTACATGCATATATTTACTCTATGTGTAGGTTTTCAAAATGTGCAGGAAAAAACCCAGTCTGATGAAGAATTATTGCTGTGTAAAAGTATAGGAATATCTCATTGGTCATGATTATTGACAGGCACTTTCAGCATTTAGTTCATTTCTAAAAATGGGCATTAGCTTATTTCTAATGCCAGTATAGATTCGTTGAGCATGTAGCCATTTCCACAGCACTTAATCTTGTCAACATGAGCTACACTGAAAAGCAATCCCTCTAGAATTCAATAAGAATAAATACTTGTATGGTTTTCTTGATCAAGAACCAGTTTGTTGAGGAGGAAGATAACTGAGAAGACAGAACAATCACCAGATGCTCCTCTTTAACACAAGTAAAATCTTGTGTAGCTGTTTCCCTTTTTCAGGAAAAGACATTGTGAGTTTGGAATCAGTGTGTCTGTAGCAACTTAAAATGACTTCAGTGGGTTTTAAACCATCCTGGCTGAATCATGACTAGTGGCCACTCCACTGTTACAGAGCACAAGGAATATGCTCTGACAAAGTGGGACAGGATTCCCATGGCAATATCGCTAACTGTGTGTAAGATACACAAGGCATATCTGGACAAGGTTTTTTTTTTTTTTTTTGTTTTTTTATTGTGATGAAAACTAGAAGCTCTTTCCCCCGACATACTTCATCAAACTATTTACAACCTCTGTAAAATTTGCATGTTTGAAAATACTTTTTTTCACTATCGCATATGTTACGAATACAGTAAAATATCTTCACTCTATTTTTAAAGATGCAGTATCCTTCTATTTCATTTTCTTATGAAAATCTGAATTTCTATTGCAATTGCTCAATATTCAGCATATTTAAAATACCAATGGACATGGGTTGCTAAACAGACATTACTCTATAATGAAACTGTGAAAATATAGCATTTATAATTTTTATGTACATTTTCTTAACTATAAAATGCAGGCAAAGTCATATATAGTATTATAAGCTGATTCCCTAATAAGGTAAATAACTTACATTTCTAGATAGCATGGATTATTACAAATTTTTTTTTCTTTTAAAAAAGTTCTTTGTTGATATTTATTAGCTCACTGGCAGCTGCATATACAGGTATGTATACACATGTGCAGGTGTTAGAGAGTCTGTCCAGGTAAGTGGAAGGCAGTGTGGGGACAAGTAGAAGTATGGGAGATGTGGCTTACCAAATTACTTTCCTAAAGGAAACTGACTCAAATTGGAAAGACCATTTCATGGAATGCACTACCTCAGAAAAACTAAAGGAAGAGATTTGGTCAATGATGATTTAACAGAATACATTTACTCCCAAAAATTGACAGGCATTGGTAAAGAGCAAATTTGAAGAGTGGATAATGAATTATGAAAATTAAGGCTTCCTGGGCCTATTATGCTTCCTCAGAGTCACCTCATATTCAATCCCTTTGATGCAGACCATAGCATGGATGCTGGCATTGATACTGCTTGAATTCTGTGCATCCTCATTATCCATGTTAAGACAGCTTCATTACAACACCACTGCTACATTTCTAAGCAGTCACAACAGCATAACAAAGGCATATTAATACAATTGAAGGCCTCACCTCACCAGATTTATTCAATTGCAGCTTTGGTAAGTATAATAAATAAAGTACAGAATATGGAATACTGCATCTTTATCCATATACATGTTATTCTAGTGAACTGATTTCAAAGTGCAGAATTATATTTATGTTTAAAACACAAATGGCGATTTGAAATTAAAACAAGTCATATCAAAATGAACACAATCTTTGCATAAGCTATTCCAAATTTCATCCATGATGGAAACAGCCCTTCTAATCAACTAGAACTGGCATTTGTAAACACTGCAGCATTTTTTAAGTATTTTTCCCCCCTGACAATTCATCTTCCTATTTCCCACTTAAACTTTAAAGTGAATAAAAAGTGCTTTTTTTTTAAAAGGTGGTTTATATTATTGGTATTTACTTGTCTTTGAAAACAAACAAACAAACAAACAAAAAACCCTATGTGTTTTGTAAAGACAGGAGTATAATCTTTATGGTAAAGCCATTAGGAATCTCCATCTAGATGCCTTAATAGAACTTAAGACAAGTTATCAACACAGTCCACATAAAATGGACAGAGGAGATTGGAGGTGGATGGGGAAGCGTGAATCTCTCTCCCAACAAGATCAGACTAAAAAGGACTCTACTAAAACATTCTAACTTTTCAAATCCCCCAACTCCCTTGTAATCAATCTCTAAAATGCAAAAAAAAAAAAAAAAAAAAAAAAAAAGAATGTCAGGTCTCCTGCAGCTTCTTAAAAATTACAGCTGTGCGTATCAAAGTTCCCAACCATGCACATATCCCTAGCTGCAAATCCAACAGCTTCAAATTTAAAACCAAAGAATGTTTCTACTTAGGGAACAGCTGCTAAGTCCTTTGGGATTCGGTCCCTTTTCTATAGTTCATCATGCACTGTGCTTTTCAAAAGAGGCTAGAAATGCACATGAGATGGTATGGTGACTTTTCTATGCCTATACATATCGCATTTCCTTCTATCCCAAACCACTTTCCTTAACATGGGGAAAC
Organism: Callospermophilus lateralis; assembly: GCF_048772815.1. Classification (NCBI taxonomy): domain Eukaryota; kingdom Metazoa; phylum Chordata; class Mammalia; order Rodentia; family Sciuridae; genus Callospermophilus; species Callospermophilus lateralis. Next base: position 46,875,678 of record NC_135316.1, on the reverse strand, counting down.
ATCTTTAGGAAACTCACCAAGGTGAATTTTCTATATTCCAAAACAAGCCCCAATATGCTTCAGTTCCTGGGGTAGATCAGGAACTCATTCACTTACTTGTCCTTGGCTCCCTTCTTAGAAGTACTGCTCTGTGGAGAGGGGGAGATGGTGAGATGCTGACAGGTTTTTATCAGTTAACTCGCCATTTCATTCTGATTTCCACTACCAGAGGGTAAGGAGAAAAGCTCACTTCCCTACATCTTTCCTATGTTGTTAGAGAGCTCTTTGCTAAATTTAAATCAAGCTGTCATTTAGGAAGCTTCCACTGTCAGTTTAATGAATTCTAAAAACCATGTCTACCTACAGTACTCTCAAGACTTTGCTTGCTGGGAGCAGGGGGAGGGGGTGCTGGTGGAGAGAGGACATGAACTGGACTGGCTCTTCTTTTGAGAGTAGGCAGAACTAACTCAAATCTACACTTCCCTTGAGTGATCCCCTGACCTGCCAGCTAGGTTCTGGGTTCATGGCTGTGTTAGCCCCTCTCTGTTCTTTGCCACTGACCAGTGCTGGCATGCATCAAGAAACCTTTTCTATTCTGAATGGTCACAGGCAATGAGAAGTGAGTTGCATACAGTACAGATAAAAAATGTTCCAGTTGGTAGAAAACCCACTGGTTGGTGGGTAGCAGATTGTGTAGTTAAAGAAGCTATTTATCAATAGAATTGCAGCCCTTGTTGGAGGGAAATTGCCCGATGTGTTTTTCAGGCCTGGCAGAAAACAGAGAACACATATTTTTGAAGTCAGAATTTGACCTGAAACTCTTTACACTGTTGCTTCAATCATTTGTTAAAATTCTTTTAATACCATCTAACACAAATTGTCCTTGTTGAAATGTTCATAGTTCTTGCTTCATCAGAATAAGATGATTATTTGAATTAGAAGATGATCCTAAAAAGAATAATTTTGTCACCGGCAACTATTTCAGAATGTTCAAACATTTAAAAATGAGCTAGAAATATTGTGAGGTTAATTTGTGCAATTCCCCAAATCAAGTGTCTGTAATTAAAATATATTGCAAAGGTCTGTGCTGGAGACCTTTTATATCTAAGCTATAAAAAATCCTAATGACAATAACAACAACATCAACAACAACAAAAAAATCTCAACAAGCCCCTTAGCCACATAAAGCTGGGCAGGAAAATGTCTTTTAGTGGGGACAAAAATATGCTAGTTTTTCTGAAAGACTGCTTGTTGATGATGTATTGCTTTGTTTCCTGTATGTTTTGCTAGTTGCAAAAGGTTCACAATTTTAGGGGGTTGGTGGGATTCTACTTTCCTCTCATCCTCGTGACAGGATGAGTAAGTTCAATATCCCTGCAGATGCCAATGCAGGACCAGTGGGTCCTGGTACAGTTTAGAAAATGAAATGTACAGAAGAACCTATTGGAGAGACTTATCCTTGGCTCTCCAACAGAGGAAACTTAGCACCATGGCAGGCCTTCGGCGGGACCATTCCCTTTCCACAGATTCAATTCCAAGAACTGACCCATTAACTGAAGAGCTAATTCCTGGCTGTGCCTCTGTTGCCTTTCTAGTCACCAAATAACTGTTTTCAAACAAGAAAGGGGGAGCATAATCTTTAATTGTGATACTCAACCGAGCAGGGCAAACAGCAGCAGAAAGATTACCTCAGTGCCATAAATGTAACCAAGACACCTAAAATGCTGGGGTGTTTTTTACAATCCCTTTAGTAAGTATGAAAACTGGTAACGTGAGTCCTCAGTGAAGTTATTGTAGGAAAGTCCTTTTATTCATTATTGCTTTTCTCCTCAAGGGGTGCATTATTTCCATCTCTGCTTTGTCTGATTTTTCATGTTCACTGACTTTGCCTGGGCAGCCCCACCTCTTACGTTGGTGCCAGTGTGTCTAAGAAAGTTTTTTCCCCTGATTCCTTGTAATCAAACACTGGGGGCAGGAAGAGATGATGCCTAGGTGACAGAACACTGCGATTTGAAGTGGGGCAGTAGGTTTTTTAGACAGGCTCTTCCTATTCAACTACAGAACACCTTGGTGCCAGTCCATGCCAGGGCAGAGACCAGGACTAGACTTCAACTGAAATGTCGCTGCCCCTCTGCTCAAACAGATGAACAAAACAGAATCAAACGAAACAGAAACAATCAACGACAAACAAATGAGAGATTCAATGTTGGTTTTCTTCAGGGCATGGCATGATGACAAGTTGCGAGGGACATCTAGTTGCTGCCATCGCTATTGCAAGGGCCTGCTTGAATCAAGGGCCTTTATTTTCAGGTAATGGAACCTCTCCAACAACTTCTTCCTTCCCACTTTCATGCTGCTTGCTGGTAACAGACTGGATGTGGGTTCTAGCTTACTTAGCTAAGAACTAATCTTTTTTTGTAAAAGGGGGTTAAAGGTGGGGTGGGGGGCAGTGGGGGGGGGCGTGATGAGAGAATCATCCAAATTGAAAAATCATCCAAATCCAAATTGCTCTAGCCATCAATTTGTGGTAGATGACCTTTAAGATCTCAATGACAAAACTGTCTGACAGCTCAGAAAATGTACAAGCTACAAACATCTGTAAATGGCAGAGGACACAGCACAGAAAACAATCAATGCCTGTCTCTTCAGCATTTTTGTGGCTGAACTCCCATGTCAGGGTGAAGCCGTCTCTCGCGTAGTCAAGGTGGGGGTTACCTTCAGACCGAAAGAAGTGTTCCTTCTTGTTCCTGCTCTGATTTCAGACATCGTGGGATGGTGATGCCCTTGTGAGTTAACACTGTGAAGGGAATTCAGCCCTGCTGAATTGGGTGCCGCTAAGAGATCCAGCTCTTCCGCCCAGCTGGACAGCGAGCGGTCCTCACACCAGCATGTGCCTCCGGCGGTGCAGGGCCAAGTGGTCTGACCGGGAGAAGCTGCGATCACAGTCCGCGCACTTGAAGGGCTTCACTCCCGTGTGCTTGCGGTAATGCCGCGTCAGTTCATCGGAGCGCGCAAACTTCCAGGTGCAGCCTTCCCAGGTACACTTGTAGGGTTTCTCTCCTGGAGGAAACAAAGGCACACAAGCTTTGGTGCTCCGCCACTTTTCTATAACAATCAAGCCAGCAATGGGTGTTGGGGAACTGTGGTTCTCAGTGGGGTTTCCATTTGGGAAATCTGTCAAGAAACCTTCCCATCCACACAGGGGTCTTGTCTTTCCTGCTGCTACATCAGGCAAGTGAGTTAACACCTGCATCCACAATTATGAGGAGTGACCTTGTGCTCCAAATTTCAAGAAGCACATAGGTCTGACAGTCACTGGCTAAAATCACCACTGGTAGTCTGAGAGCTCTATACTAAGTTCCATTTGGTTCTAAAACCAAAAGTCCCAAAGAGTTACACATAGTAATTAGTTATGCTTAGTTTTAACACTCCCTCTCCCACATATGCACCATTTCGATGGTTTAAGATTATTTTAGGACACAAGGTCCACTTGTGGTGGCTGCAGGTATATACACACAATGTTATCAAAAGGTAAAGTGCTCCATGCTCTAAGAAATTAGGCATATATTATGCATAAGCATCAACATTTTGCTTGTCCATTGGGAGAGAATCCTAGATATCTTAGTAGTACAAAGTGCTGAAACTCCCTGTAAAAAGCAGTCTGAAGAAGTATGTAATTTGACCAGACTCCACAGTCAACTTGTAAAGACAGTAAAATATGCAAAGGCTGTGCTGGGAAAAGATACACTATCCATTGTCCAAACGGACTCCCAGGGGGAGCGGGACAATAGTTGACCCAGGTACACTGTTTTCCTAGCTCTCATTCAGAAGGAAGCCCTGTCCCCATGCAACCCCACAAAAAACCGATCTCTCCTTCCATCTAATAGTCTGAAATGTGCTTCTTTGCCACACTGGGCCCATGCTGAAAAGATAGGAAGGAGCTATTTGCTGCTCCCTGTGAATAAAGCTGCAAAGTGAAACTGCAAACCTCACTTTGTAGATGAGAAGAGTGAGGCTGCATAGCAAAGAATACTCAAAGTTAGTAAAAAGATGCCTGTGGCTCTGAATCCAATGCTGCAGCCTATACTACAGAGAAATGGAGAATTCTTACCCTAGCTAAACTTTGCTGCATCCTCAGGGTTAGTTCACTTTCTTAGATACTCCCACATTTAATTGTTTCTTTCCTATTTCTATGACATTTCCTACACAATATATGTGAAGCTTATGTTTGGATGCCTTTCTCCTCCACCAGTCACTGAATTCTCAGAGGTCAGAGGTCATACATGGTATCCCCAGGGCTTACAATAGGTCCCAAGCAATAACTTGAATGAACTAATAGAACTGCAAAGTGAAAGTGTGCTCAATGTGTGTGCATGTGTGTGCGTGTCCACGCGCGCGCACACACACACACACACACACACACAATTACTAAGCCCTATAAATGAGATGTATAGGTAATGCCCACATGGGAAAACTAAACTGAACATTTTCCATTCAACTGTTAAATCAATGCTGTTTATAACGGTTCTTTTAGGATCAAGTGGCTCTTTCAGAAGAGAGTGAATGAGTAGTTCAGACCTGTTCAATGCAGAATTGCTGGTGCACTAATTGTGGCCCAAAGGAAGCCCCAGGTTACTCTGAAAGGGTTCCTTTCAGGCAAAAGCCTGCTTACTGCCGTGATCCCAAACCTCAATTTCTCATTCATTTTAGTAGACAAAATTTGCATTTGCATGTGTCTATTGACCAGTGTGTGACAGAAATCAAACAAATCTGGCAAAAACTCTAACTTATAAAGACTGGAGATCTATTATACAATTTACTAATGGCAATGATTAATACACTTTTTCATGCTGAATATCATTTCTCTATGTTTGAAATTATATCATGAGAATGGGGTCTAATGTTGAGTTTGCAATAAACTAACTCTTCAAAATCATACCTATTGAGACACCGGCTGGAGCTCAGGCTCAGCCCAAATTCACCTTGCTGACCTGTGTGGGAGCCCAGATCCATTGTAGGCCCAAGTCCAGCTCACCACTGGTAGTTACCCAATGGAGCTGAGGCTCAGGCTAGACCTGCCTCGCTGACCTGTGCAAAAGACAGGCTCCAGGTAACCTTGGGTTTACAAAACCCCACCAGCACAACCTTGGAACCCAGGTCTAACCCACTTCCATCTTAAGACACTATACCCATCTCCATAGCCTTCCCCATGCAGTAGCCTCTACCCTGGGACAACAGACAGGGCTTAGAAGCAGCTGCATCTTGGAACAGGCATCCTAAAGTCAGTGTAAGGCCCACCTTTTCAGCCCCATCTCTGAAAGATGCTGCATCCATCTTGGGGCACCTCCTCTGCTATTTCAAGTTACCTCCTGCTATTGCCACCACCACCTATAGTTGCAGTAACATCCATCCTGGGACACCATCAGGGTCTGGAAGCCTAACACCAAGGTGAGATACAGATATATCTGCACAGATACTTACAAGATTATGGAGTAGAATCTGTAACACCTCAGAGCCACACTGCAAGTAAGGAAATCATATAGACAACATGAAACAACAAGGGAGGAAACTGCCCCCTAAAACCCAGGATACTACAATAACAGAACCCATGGACAGCACAGTTGACAAAATGTCAGAGAAGAGTTCAAAAGGTTCATAACTAACATGATCTGTGAATTCAAGAATGACCCAAATAAGAAAATACAGGCAAAAATGGATCATTCCAACAAACAGATAACAGAGCAAATACAGGCAACCATTGATGATACCAATAAACAGATAAGGGAGCAAATACAAACATCCATTGATCACACCAACAAAGAGATAAGGGAGCAAATACAGGTAGCAAAAGATTACTTTAATAGAGAGAGAGAGATTATGGAAAGAAAAATATCAGAAATCCTTGAAATGAAGGATACAATAAACCAAATAAAACACTCAATAGAAGGCATCACCAACAGACTAGATCACTTGGAAGACAGAACATCAGATAATTAAGACAAAGTATACAATTTGGAAACAAAGTATAAAATATGCAGCCCAACACCAAGGTGACCACACAGTGAAGATGGTAAGGAACCATGGGCAGAACATCCAAGAATTAGGGGATAGCATCAAAAGACTAAATCTAAGAGTTATTGGGATAGAGGAAGGCATAATCTCTTTAATGAGATAGTATCAGAAAATTTCCCAAGAACGAAGAACGAATTAGAAAGTCAAATACAAGAGGTTTACAGAACACCAAATGTACAAACTTACAACAGATCTACACCAAGGCACATTATAATGAAAATACCTAGCATACAGAATAAGAGTAGAATCTTAAAGGCCACAAGAGAGAGGAATCAGATCATATATAGGGGGAGACCAATTTGTATTTCAGAAGATTTTTCAACCTGGACCCTCAGAGAAAGGAGATCCTGGTACAACATATACCAAGCTCTGAAAGAAAATGGATGCCAACCAAGAATCATATCTAGCAAAATTAAGCTTTAGATTTGATGATGAAATAAAAACCTTCCATGATAAACAAAAGTTAAAAGAATTTACTACTAGAAAACCTACACTACAGAACATCCTCAGCAAAATATTCCATGAAGAGGAATTGAAAAACAACAATGAAAATCAGCAAAGGGAGGTAGTGCACTAAAGGAAAAACTAATCAAAGGAGGAACCAAGTCAAGTTAAATACCAAAAATAAACAAAAATGGCTGGGAATACAAATTATGTCTCAATAATAACCCTGAATGTTAATGGCCTAAACTCACCAATCAAAAGACATAGGCTAGCAGACTGGATTAAAAAAAATAAAAAAGACCCAACAATATGTTGCCTCCAAGACACTCATCTCATAGAAAAAGACATTCACAGACTGAAGGTGAGAGGTTGGGAAAAATCATACCACTCACATGGACTGTGGAAGCAAGCAGAGGTTTCCATCCTCATATCAAATAAAGTAGACTTCAATCTAAATTAATCAAAAGGGATAAAGAAGGACACTACATATTGCTCAAGGGAACCATACACCAACAAGACATAACAGTTATATATGCCCCAAACAATGGAACATCTACGTTCATCAAACTCTTCTCAAGTTCAAGAGTCAAATAGACCACAATACAAAAATTCTAGGTGGACTTTAACATACCTCTTTTACCACTGGATAGATCTTCCAAACAAAAGTTGAACAAAGAAACTAGAGAACTCAATAATACAATCAATAACTTAGACTTAACTGATATATATAGAATATTTCATCCTTCAATGAGTGAACACATTTTCTTCTCAGCAGCACATGAATCATTTTCTAAATTAGACCATAAATTATGTCACAAAACAAGTCTTAGCAAATATAAAAAAGTAGAGATACTACTCTGCATTCTATCAGATCATAATGGAATGAAATTAGAAATCAATGATAAAGTAAAAAATAAAAGCTACTCCAATACCTGGAGACTAAATAATATGCTACTGAATGAACAATGGGTTACAAAAGGCATCAAGAAGGAGATTAAAAAATTTTTAGAGGTGAATGAGAACACAGATGCAATGTATCAAAATCTCTGGGACACTCTTAAGGCAGTTCTAAGAGGAAAGTTCATTGCATGGAGTTCATTCCTTAATAGAAGAAAAAGTCAACAAATAAATGACTTAACATTACATCTCAAAGCCCTAGAAAAAGAAAAAATCAACACCAAAAGCAGTAGAAGACAGGAAATAATTAAAATCATACCTGAAATCAATAAAATTGAAACAAAAGAAACAACTGAAAAAATTGACAAAACAAAAAGTTGGTTCATTGAAAAAAAAAAACTAATATTCACAGACCCTTAGCCATGCTAACGAAAAAAAGGAGAGAGAAAACTCAAATTACTAACGTACGTGATGAAAAAGAAAATATCACAACAGACACTACAGAAATCCAGAAGATAATCAGAAATTATTTTGAAAACTTGTATTCCAATAAAATAGAAAACATCAAAGGCATCAACAAATTTCTAGAATCATATGATTTGCACAAATTGATCAGGATGACATACACAATTTAAACTATCAATTTCAAGTGATGAAATAGAGGAAGCCATCAGAAGCCTACCAACAAAGAAAAGCCCAGGACCGGAGGGATACACAGCCGAGTTCTACAAGACTTTTAAAGAACTAATACCAATACTCTTCAATTTATTTTAGGAAATAGAAAAAGAGGGAGCACTTCCAAACTCATTCTATGAGGCTAATATCACCCTGATTCCAAAACCAGGCAAAGACACTTCAAAGAAAGAAAACTTCAGACCAATATTTCTAATGAACATAGATGCAAAAATTCTCAATAAAATTCACAATTAAGATGTGAATTGGAAAGAGGAGCTCTAAATTCAAGTATCTACAATGATTTAACATTCTACTTATTATCCCTACTGGCAAAACAAATACAAAACCATATCAAAAAGATAGTTCACCATGATCAAGTGGGGTTTATCTCATGGTTGTAAGGTTGGTTCAACATATAAAAATCAATAAATGTAACTAATCACAACAATACACTTAAAGATCAATAGATGCAGAAAAAGCATTTGACAAAATACAGCACTGCTTTATGTTCAAAACACTAGAAAAACTGGGGATAACGGGAATATATCTCAACATCATAATAGCAATCTATGCTAAGTCCCAGGCCAACATCATTCTAAATGGAGAAAATTGAAAGCATTCCCTTTAAAAACTGGAACAAGACAGGGATGCCTACTTTTACCACTTTTACTTAACATAGTTCTTGAAACACTGACCAGAGCAATTAGACAGATGAAAGAAATTAAAGTGATACAGATATGAAAAGAAGAACTCAAATTAGCACTATTTGCCGACAATAATGATTCTTTATCTAGAAGACCCAAAAAGTTCCACCAGAAAACTTCTAGAACTAGTAAATAAATTCAGCAAAGCAGCAGGATAAAAAAATCAACATCCATAAATCAAAGGCATTTCTGCATATCAGTGACAAATTCTCTGAAAGGGAAACAAGGAAACCTAACCCATTTAAAATAGCCTCAAAAATAAAATAAAATACTTGGGAATAAACTTAATGAAAGATGTGAAAGACCTCTACAATGAAAACTACAACATGCTAAAAAAAGAAATTAAAGAAGACCTTAGAAAATGGAAAGATCTACCTTGTTCTTGGTTAGACAGAATTAATATTGTCAAAATGGCTATACTACCAAAAGCACTATACAGATTGAATGCAATTCCATTCAAAATCCTAATGACATTCCTCATAGAAATGGAAAAAGCAGTCATGAAATTCATCTGGAAAAAATAGGAGACCCAGAATAGCTAAAGCAATCCTTAGCAAGAAGATGGAAGCAGGTGGCATCACTATACCAGACCTTAAACTAAACTACAGAGCAACCGTAACAAAAACAGCATGGTATTGGAACCAAAATGGACTTGTAGACCAATGGTACAGAATAGAGGACACAGAGACTAACCCACAAAACTACAGTTATCTTATATTAGACAAAGGTGCCAAAAATGTTCACTGGAGAAAAGATAGCCTCTTCAACAAATGATGCTGGGGAAAACTGGAAATCCATATGCAACAAAATGAAATTAAACCCCCATATCTCACCTGCACAAAACTACTCAAAGTGGATCAAGGACCTAGGAATTAAACCAGAGACAGTGCATCTATTAGAAGAAAAAGTAGGCCTTAATCTCCATCATGTTAGATTAGGCCCTACTTCCTTAATACGACTCCCATAGCGCAAGAATTAATATCAAGAATCATTAAGCGGGATGGATTCAAACTAAAAAGCTTCTCAGCAAAAGAAACAATCAGTGAGGTGAATAGAGAGCCTACCATTTGGGAACAAATTTTTACCACATGAATGTCAGATAGAGCACTAATCTCTAGAATATATAAAGAACTAAAAAATCTTTTTATTAAATTATTTATTCTAATTTGCTATATATGATGGCGAATGCAATAATTTCATATTACACATATACAGCATAATTTTTCAAGTCACTGATTGTACACAAAGCATTTTCACACCATTTGTGTCTTGATACATGTACTTAGGCCTTTCCCTTCCCTCTCCTTTGCCCTATCCAAAGTTCCTCCATTTGTCCCATGCTCCCCCCCACCCATTGCCATTATGAATCAACATCCTCATATCAAAGAAAACATTTGGCCTTTGGTTTTTTGGAATTGGAAAATTCAGTTAGCATTATATTCTCCAACTCCATCCATTTTCCTGCAAATGCCATGATTTTATTCTCTTTTAATGCTGAGTAATATCCATTGTGTTTATATACCAAAGTCTCCCTATCCATTCATCTACTGAAGGGCATCTAGGTTGGTTCCACAGTCTAGCTATTGTGAATTGTGCTGCTATAAACATTGATGTGGCTATGTCCCTGTAGTGTGCTGTTTTTAAGTCCTTTGGGTATAAAACGAGGGAGTGGGATAGCTGGCTCCATTACAAGTTTTCCAATGATTCTCTATGCTTTCCAGATTGACTGCACCAATTTGCAGTCCACCAGCAATGTATGAGCGTGCCTTTTCCCCCATATTCTCACTAACAATTATTGTTTGTATTCTTGATTGCTGCCATTCTGACTGGAGTGAGATGAAATCTTAGAGTAGTTTTGATTTTCATTTCTTCAATTGCTAGAGATGTTAACATTTTTTCATATATTTGTTGATTGATTGTATATCCTCTTCTTAGAAGTGTCTGTTCAGTTGTTTGGTCCATTTATTGATTGGGTTATTTGTTTTGTTTTGTTTTGTTTTGTTTTTGGTGTTAAGGTTTTTGAGTTTTTTTCATATAACCTAGCGATTAGTGCTCTATCTGATGTGCTTGTGGTAATAAAGATTTGCTCCCAGTCTGTAGGCTCTCTATTCACCTCACTGATTGTTTCTTTTATTGAGAAGAAGCTTTTTAGCTTGAATCCATTCCATTTATTGATTCTTGATATTAATTCTTGTGCAATAAGAGTCTTATTAAGAAAGTGGGGGGGGGCATGTGTTGTGGCTCAGTGGTAGATTCCTTGCCTAGCATGTGTGAGGTACTGGGTTCAATTCTCAGCACCACATAAAAATAAATAAAATAAAAATCCATTGACAACTAAAAAAATATTTAAAAAAAAAGAAAGTTGAGAAGCTGGCATTGTAGCTCAGTGGCAAAGTGCTGGCCTCGCATATATGAGGCACTGGGTTTGATCCTCAGCATCACATAAAAATAAATAAAGATATTGTGTCCATCTACAACTATATATATATATATATATGTATGTGCATGCATGTGTAACTATATGTGTGTGTGTGTGTTTGCATATATAAAGAAAGTTGGTCTCCAACATGATGGAGATTTAGGCCTGTTTTTCTTCCATTAGGTGCAAGGTTTCTGGTTTAATTCCTAGACCCTTGATTGACTTTGAGTTGAGTTTTGTGCATGGTGAGAGATAGAGGTTTAATTTCATTTTACTACATGTGGATTTCCAGTTTTACCAGCACCATTTGTTGAAGAGGCTATCTTTTCTCCAATGCATGTTCTTGGCACCTTTGTCCAATATAAGATAATTGTAGTTATGTGGGTTATTCTCTGTGTCCTCTATTCTGTACCATTGGTCTACAGGTCTATTTTAGTGCCAATACCATGCTGTTTTCTTTATTTCTCTGTAGTATAGTTTAAGGTCTGGAATAATAAGGCCACCAGCTTCACTCTTCTTGCTAAGGATTGTTTTAGCTATTCTTGGTCTCTTATTTTTCCAGATGAATTTCATGACTGCTTTTGCTATTTCTATAAGGAATGTTATTGGGATTTTGATTGGAATTGCATTAAATCTGTATAGTGCTTTTGGTAGTATGGTCATTTTGACAATATTAATTCTGTCTATCCAAGAACAAGATAGAACTTTCCATTTTCTAAGATCTTCTTTAATTTCTTTCCTTAGCGTGTTGTAGTTTTCATTGTAGAGGTCTTTCACCTCTTTCGTAAAGTTTATTCCCAAGTATTTTATTTTGTTTTTGAGGCTATTGTAAATGGGGTGGTTTTTCTAGTTTGTCTTTCAATGGATTTGTCATTGATGTACAGATATGCCTTTGATTTATGGGTATTGATTTTATATCCACCTACTTTGCTGAATTCATTCATTAGTTCTAGGAGATTTCTGGTGGAATGTTTTGGGTCTTCTAGGTATAGAGTCATATTGTCTGAAAATAGTGATAATTTGAGAACTCAAAAATCTTAACACCAAAACACAAATAATCCAATCAGTAAATGGGCCAAGGAACTGAACAGACATTTCTCAGAAGAGGATATACAATCAATCAACAAATATATGAAAAAATGTTGAACATCTCTAGAAATTAGAGAAATGCAAATAAAAACTACTCTAAGATTTCATCTCACTCCAGCCAGAATGGCAGCTATCAAGAATACAAACAATAAGTGTTGGTGAGAATATGGGGAAAAAGGCACACTCATACATTGCTGGTGGACTGCAAATTGGTGCAGTCAATCTGGAAAGCAGTATAGAGAATCATTGGAAAACTTGTAATGGGAGCACCATTTGGCCCAGCTATTCTACTCTTCGGTTTATACCCAAAGGACTTAAAAACAGCATACTACAGGACACAGCCACATCAATGTTTATAGCAGCACAATTCACAATAGCTAAATTGTGGAGTCAAACCTAGATGCCCTTCAGTAGATGAATGGGCAGGGAAACTTTGGCATATATAAATAATGGAACGTTACTTAGCATTAAAAGATAATAAAATCATGGCATTTGCAGGCAAATGGATGGAGTTGGAGAATATAATGCTAAGTGAATTTAGCCAATCCCCCAAAAAACCGAAGGCTGAATGTTTTCTTTGATATGAGGATTCTGCCTCATAATGGCAATGGGGGGAAGCATGGGACGAATGGAGGAACTCTAGATAGGGCAAAGGGGAGGGAGGGGAAAGGAGGGGACATGGGGGTAGGAAAGATGGTGGAATGAGTTAGATATTATTACCCTAATTACATGATTGAAGACATAAATGTTGTAACTCTACTTTGTGTACAACCAGAGATATGAAAAATTGTGCTCTATATGTGTACTATGAATTGTAATACATTCTGCTGTCATATGTAACAAATTCAAAGTTTAAAAAATGAAAAAAAAAATCACAACCATCATCCAGGCACGGTGGCACACGTCTGTAATCCCAGTGACTAGCTAAACTGAGGCAGGAGGATCTCAAGTTTGAGGCCAGCTGTAGCAACTAAGAGATATGTCTTAAAATAAAAAGGGGTTGGGAATGTAGCAGTGGTACAGCTCCCCTGGGTTCAACCACAGTACCACACACAAACACACAAAAATCATATCCATCTTTGGTGCACTGAGCTCGGGTAGTTGGTTGGTTGTCATCAGTGGGCATCTCCTAGCTCTGTTCTGTGTCACGATGGAATCATGTTAAAAGTTGAAGAAGGAAAGAATAAAGCATCTTTTTCTTCTCCTTCTTCCTTTTTTTTTTTTTTTTTTTTTGGTGGGGAGTTACTGGGAATTAAACACAGGGGCACTTGACTGAGCCACATCCCTAGCCCTATTTATTTTATTTAGAGACAGGGTCTGAGTTGCTTAGTGCCTCACTTTTGCTGAGACTGGCTTTGAACTAACAATCTTCCTGCCTCAGCCTCCCCAGCTGCTAGGATTACAGGTGTGTGCCATAGCACCTGGTAGAATAAAGAATATTCTTAGTGGGAAAAGCATGGCTCAGTGGTGTGGAGGAGAATGTGCTTCTCTCTGAGTGAGTTCTTGTCTTAGCAAGCTGCTGCCCCTAACCTTGGCACTGAAGACGGAGGAGGGGCTGTGTAACTGGATGGCCTAAAAGTATGCAGGGGCAGGAGGAAGCAGGTAAGAGCTTCTAGGCCCATCTCAAGGAGAATGTGGGCAGCTGGCCTGGCCCACAGGAGAGACAGTGTATTTACTAACTCAGGTGCTTTCTTGCTTTCCATTTAGGAAAGCAAGAAAGCACCTGAGTTAGGAAAAAATTGTCAGGCTTATTCCTCAAAATGAAATCATTATATATTTACTTTTGTTTTGACAATAACTATAGTTATGCCCTTTCCACTTTAAAATCTACAGCAGGGAGTATTATAATATGGTCCTAATTTTCACTTCTTTTTGCCACACTGGGGATTGAACCCAGAGACCTGCTAGGCAAGCGCTATACCACTGGGCTATATCCCTAGCCTTTTTATTTTCGAGATAGTGTCTAAGTTTCCCAAGCTGGCCTCAAACTTGTAATCCTCCTGCCTCAGTCTTCCTAGTAGCTGGATTACAGGTGGGAGCTGCTGCATCTGGCTTTATTTTTCAGTTTCTAAAGGTTGAAAAAAAAAAGATCAAATGAGGGACTTGTTTTTACATTTGAAAATCATATGAATTTAAATTTTAATGTCCATAAATGAGTTTTTATTGGAACATAGCAGCATTACATTTTGTTTTGGCTATTTTTCAGTGAAAGTGGAGTTTAGTAGTTACAACACAAAATGTATGGCCTTCAGTGCCCTCTATAGAAACTGGTGACCCCAGATAAAAAAAGTGGGCACTTCTGCTTTATATAGTCTTCTTGAAAGTATTAATTTATTAAATCGAAGTATATATGATAGATTATTAGTTTCAGATGAGGGGGGAATATTTTGAATATAGCATCCAAATTCGCAAAGTATGATCTTTAATTCAAATTGTAAGAGCTTTCTCAGTAATAAACACATACATAAGGTAGTTATCTTTTTTACTTTTTGAAATAACTGTTTATTTAATGCTAAATATGTTCTCATTCTTCATCAGGCCATGGGGAGGGGAAGTTATAGGTGAAATTAGTAATTATCTTTTTAAAAATATAAATTAATTTTTAAATAATACCTAAAAACTGCCCATATTTATGGGCTACCATGTGAAGTTTCAATATGCATACAGTATGTAATGTTTAAACCAGATTAAACATACCTGTCTCCTCAAACATTTATCATTTCCTTACAGTGAAAACTTTCAAAATCCTTTCTTCTAGCTTTTTGCATATTATCGTTATTTATAGCCACCCTACTGTGCACACCTAAACTTCCTACTCCTAACCCAGTGTTACTCATCCCATGGGTCACCTGCTGCCCCCCACCTCTGGTAACCACCGTTCTATTCTCAACTTCTAGGAGGTGACTTTATATATTCCACATATACATGTGACCATGTGGTCCTGGTCACACATGCTGTGTGCCTGGCCATACATGCTGTTTCATAACAAATAGTTCACATAGGAGAGTTCCAGGCAACAGGAAGTGAGTAACTACCTTAAAAGGCTCATCCAGTTCTATCAGACTTATAAAAATACCTTTGGAATCTTTTATGCTCATTAAAAAAGCATCATAGCCTCACCTGTGAAGGTGACCGTCAGAATGGCTAAAGGTCAGGAATGTCTCTCTCAACTTTACCTGGGAATTAAGAGTTAGGGTGCTACACCATTTGACCCAGCTATCCCTCTCCTTGGTCTATACCCAAAGGACTTAAAATCAGCATACTACAGTGACACAGCCATATCAATGTTTATAGCAGCTCAATTCACAATAGCTAAACTATGAAACCAACCTAGGTGCAGACGAATAGATACAGAAAATATGGAATCTATACACAATAGAATATTACCCAGCCTTAAAGAAGAATGAAATTATGGCATTTGTAGGTAAATGGATGTAACTGGAAAATATCAAGTTCAGCGAAATAAGCCCAAACCCAAAAAAACCAAAGGCTGAATGTTTTCTATGATAAGTGGATTTGATCCATAATGGGAGGAGGAAAGAATGAAGAAACTTTGGATTGAACAGAGGGGAGTGAGGGGAGGGAAGGATGTGGGGGTGGGAAGGATGGTGGAATGAGTTGGACATTATCATCCCATACACATGTATGATTACATTTCTGGTGTGACTCTGCATCATGCACAGCCAGAGGAAAGGTTGTGCTCTATTTGTATACAAGTGTCAAAATGCATTCCACTATTACGTGTAACTAATTACAACAAATTAACAAAATAAAAAAAAATAAAATAAAAAATAAAAAAAGAGTAAGGATTCTACATAACGATGGAGTCCCACCCTTCCCAACTCGTTTAAATACACTTTTATTAAAATGGCCCCTATGAACAAGGATAAGCCGCTGTTCTACTGAGTTTGGGAAGGGTCAGAAAGTAAGAAATTAGACAATGGAAATTATTTCAAAGAGTTAGGGGCAAAGAAGACAGCAACTGGCAACAAAGATTTGTTTTAAGTCACAGATGTGGAGCAGGAGAACTGCAAAATTTAAGAGCAATCTATGAGATGTGATCAAGTATGTTAGAAAACAGCATATTTAATTATCTGACTAATAAAATGACTTTCCCTTAGAATTCTTTCTTTTCTTTTTTTGGTACTGGGGATTGAACCCAGGGGCTCTCAAGCATTGAGGTACATCCCCAGCCCTTTTTTATATTTGAGACAGGTTCTCACTGAGTTGCTTAGGGTCTCTCTAAGTTGCTGAGACTGGCTTTGAACTCAGGATCCTCCTACCTCAGCCTCCTGTGCCACTGGGATTACAGGCATGTGCCATCGCGCCATTAGATTTTTCTTTACAAAAATATGTACTATCTTTTTTTTACTATCTAAACAACAAAAATCTTATGCATATTTCCTTCTCTCCATTGCCTCATGAATAAAACTGGAGCTTAAGCATTCTCTCTCCATGAAAAGAGAGAAGCAAAAAGAAAAGATCTCCCAAATTCTTTTCAAATTTGAGGCTAAGCTATGAGTACTAGGAAGAAGAGATGGTTCCACTGACCAGGCAGGGAGCTGCCTTCTGACACTCACTCAAAAGAGGCCTCTGTATCAATTGTACCTACCCAGGGCCTAGCATTTTGTTAAAAAAAAAAAAAAAAAAAATGTGTACACACGCACACATTAAATGCTCTTTGGACTAGCCAAGTTTTAGAAATGGTTAAAAAAATTTATAGCTACTGCACTGTTTTCCATTTATGTTTGTGCTTTGAAACACAATTTACAGGGTACAATGTTATAAACACATTAAGATAACAGGAACTAACTTCATGATGTAAGAGAAACACTAATTAAAATGATAAATAAGTTTGTAAAACACACCGAGGGATATGCACATGAGCCCAGAAAAGCTATAATGAAGAATAGAATCTTGCTTCCATTTTTTGTCTTCTTTCCTTAAAAACTTGTGAGAAAGTAGAAGGCTAAGTTTAATTTTAAAAAGTCAAGTGGCAGGGACAGAAAGAATGGCTGGTGAATTTTCCCTGAAAACGTTCCTATGAAAAGAGTTGACTTGGACAATAATGGGTGGTGGGCACCTCCCAGGGCTGCTACTAGACACAGCTGCACTGCATCAGGATGAACAATGGTAATGTAAATAAGATTTCCATTAATATCTTCAGAAATAGTGAATTTTTCTGAAATGCACTTCAATGAGGATTTTGCAAATGTGTTATTCCCAACTGTTTTCCCTGGAAACAAGCCAAAAGTAAAAATAACCTGCTTACCTTCTTTGCTCCTTTTGTTCAACCCACAAGTACACTTACAATGCCCCTTTGGCAAAATCTTTGAAAACATATTCAATATTTTTCAAAATAACCTAAAGTTTAGATTCTAACATCAAATCACCAAGGATTCTGGTTTCTTATGTTAATCCTATGAAATAGTAGAATTATAGAAAAAGATATATTTCTTTAGCCATGAGTCTCAGAACATGATTTTTTTGATTAAGACATGAAACTGATGTTTAAGACATAAAATTGATTATCTCAGAAAAATCAAAGGACACTGGCTGAGTGATTGGTATATCACTGGACAGTACCTTGGCACTCCTGGGGGTACAGTTTATTAACATCTAGGTTTAAATTCTAACATGATTCTCTGCATTCCATGAGAAATTCTTAAGCAATTTCCACCTTTTGCATTTTAATAAAAGAATCCGACCATTTTCAGCACAATCTGCCTTTCACCAGTTCTGTAAAAAACCTGAGACGAACTCTGAAGCTTCCAAAAGAGGAACTTGTTAACTAAAACTAGTAGCAGGAGCTTCTATTCATCAAAGTGAATAGGCCTCTAAAGACTAAAAAAGAGAACATGCAAAAAAAAAAAAAAGTTTGCTATTTTTTGTTCTAAAAACTCTACACTTGGAGTTCACAGTAAATACAACTTTAAATGCATATGTTGCCAACATGTGAATGTGTCTGTGTGTGTATTCACAGGTATTATTTAAATAGAATACGTGTCCTGAGACACTTATTAATTAAGTGTCCTGGGAAATAAAGACTCACATCAGAGTTTTTTTTTTTTTTCCTTTTCTTTCTTGAAATAGTCAACACAAACTGATTTATTATGAGAAGCCTGTCTCTTTCAATTTTGGTTAAAGAAAAGGATTAAGAGTCCCTAAATGCTTTTTCATGACATTTACCCAGCAGAAGGCATAATAAAGTCTAAAGAAAACACCAGGTATTGAATGGATTCCCAAAACTCTCCAAACAAAAATAACTTTTTCACGCATCTCCCACTTCACCATCTGAAATGCTGAAAGGAAAGTGTGCACCAGACAAAAGACAGGTGCCCTTTCATATTAAAAGGACGGTGAGCAGTACACTCCAGAGGAATGTGCAGTTTCAAAAGGCCCGTGTTAAACAAAACACCATGTTCTCATCAGCGCCTCTCTGCTATTTTCTCAAGCAACTGAAAAGGAATACTTTTTGCAACAGGAAACATAGGCATTTTCTTAAGTTCAGAAGTGCATTTCTGAAATATGTCCCTGTTTAACTCTTATAAAGTTACAGGGCCCAGACACTGACAAATGAGCTTCATTACATTCAAGGCTGAACATATTTGCTGTGACAATCTGTTTCACTTGAGGAATGGTATTTGCATATGAGAAAGAAAAAAAAAAAAAAAAACAATCAAGATTCCTATCTTGTCTTCTGGTTTCTGTTACATTAGTTCATGAAAGTTCACAGAATTTCAGATCTGGAAGGAAATTGGGTACTCTCAATGAGGAAATAAAAAAAAAAAAAAATGAGACCAAGAGCGAGCTGAGATTACAAGGCCTTGTGAGTCATCCAGGGATAGACGAGGCTATATGCCTGCCCTCCTTCATGGGTTAAGGTAGCATAAACCACCAGAATCTTTAAAACAGGGAGAATGGCCAACTCTCCCAAGCTCCATCGCTAACTTCCACGTAGATCCTAGGCTGGAGAGTTTCTTGAACCACAGGTTCCCCATCTATAGAAAAGGTATAGTACCTATTTCTACAGTTCTGTGGGAAACTCAAAAATGCACATGCTATGAGCCTGGCAAATGATAGGTGCTTGATAAGGGCTATTTTATAGTAATGAAATAAATTATTTTTGTTTTTGCAAAGAAATATAAATAACACAAAGTTGAAAATGGATCTTGTTTATTATTTTAAAAATAGGTTTTTAAGTAACTGATGTCATTTCTGATCCTGATTTTTAAAAAATATCTTAAGTATTCAACAACTATATGGGCCAATCCATCCTATAACATGTTTGCTCCATTTGGTTTGGTCTTGTCCATTCAATCAAATGAATAATCAATGTGCCAGTTTTCACTCCCTGAATTCTCTGGGCTGAATTAATTAACTTTTTCATTAAGTGTAAATAAGATGAAGTGGGTCCTTTCTTTCTTCTCCATACAGCTATATAATGGATATCTTTGACAGAAATATCATTTGCTAAAACATATACCACTTTCCATGCGCCATAGTTTGTGCTAAGAGCTTTATGGATATTAACTCATTTAACTTTGACAATTTGCTAATGGAGCATTGGCAATAACTAACCCTATTTTGCCAGTCATCTAGTTAGTATGCGTCTAGTCATGTTGTCTCTCAATATTTTAAATTACTGTTTTAATAAACTGGCATAGCTGGTCAAAACTGGACAAGCAGACTGAGAACCTAAGTCATTCTTTATAAGTCATGCAATTTTGTGAACCCTGCACCTCATCCTTCTGACCCAGGAATCAAAAAACAATGCATAAAAATATCCTATAATAAAAATGTACTTTATTGAAAGTTCAAGGTTAAAGGACATTACATTAGGCTGTTCTGAGTTTATATTTCCATGTATAACAACTCTTATTTTCCTATGTGTCTGGTGCTTTTTCTTCAGTTTTTTTGCAAAAGTCTCTTCTACCTGTCACATAAATGTTCCCAAGATTTTGACTTTTTCTGATCACTCGCATGGGTTGCCCTTAGTTCCCACGGCTTTCACCCACAAGACAGAAGAGAAAGATCCCGAAGTATCTATGGACCAGAAGGGCTATAGGGCATTCCCAACTGGAGGTCCAAAAGCAACCTCAGCATGACCAAAATCTTACTCATCAGCATCAGCTAAACGAGACACGTCCTTCCTCCTGTTTTGCTACCAGGAAAAAAAGGTAACCACCTCTACACAGGTTGAACCAAGTCATAAAACTGTCTACTTGATAAGATTTCTTGGTCTCTTCATCTAGAAGTAGGACAGGTATTCCCTACCTGCCCCGCCCTTATGATTACATGTGCTGGTTCTTCCTTCCAAATATTTGTCCAACTGTCCTTCCCAGTTAACCCCCACAGTGGCTACTTTTATGATCTTGCCATCTTTCACCAGGGCCAATGTCTGATGGTTTTACATATTATATCCTACTCTATCCAGTTTATTATCTTCCCTGAATTGCAAGAAAACTTTCTGAAAGACAATGTGATCGTTTCACTCCTTGGCCCCATACTTCCTTGGGCATGCCTGTTTTAAAATTCTCAAAACACCCCACCGTGATGGACAGAAGGTTTTCCTGTCTGCCTGCCCCATGCTGCAGTGTGGTACAGAGGATGGCTCTGAGCCCCTTCATCACTGTGTCCCCAGGGCCTAATGCAGTGCCCAGTGCTAAGAAATACTTGCTGATTTAATGAATGAAACCATTTTAATTCAAGTTCTTCCTTAAGGAGTTTAGCTCAGTGGTAAAGCAATTGCCTAACATGTATGAGGTCCTGGTTCAAGCCCCAGCACCACAAAAACAAAACAAAAACTCCTTTCCTTTAAAAACAGAACATACAAGTCTCAATATAAAAGCAATGTCTTTTGTTAGACTTGTGTTGTGTTCTATTCATTTTATGATTTTTCTTTCTAGTGTAATGGATTAACACACTTTTTGAAAAGTAAGATAGATCAGGGAGGTTTCATTTAAAACTGATGCAGTGGTTGAAAGTGTAGCTCAGTGGCAGAGCCCTTGCCTAAACCCATGTGCAAGGCCCTGGGTTTGATTCCCAGCACAAAAATAGATAAAAATAGACAGAAAGACTGTTGGCATATATAGGTCTAATCTTTAAGCAAATATTTTATTTTAATCCCTTAAAATAAGTAACTGGGGTGGAGACACGGGGATGTACTCAATGGAAGGTATTTGCTGAGCATGCAAGAGGCCCTGGGTTCAATCCCCAACACCACACACACACAAAAAATACATAAATGAAATTAGTAATTGAATATGTGATTGCACCTTGTATTCTGTTGCTCAAATGAACATTAATTATTGTGATCTTTCAAGTAATAGGTGTACTTTGTAATTCTTTTTATTCTTAGTTATGAAGTTTTTAATTAAATTGATGAGCATTAAGAATCTTTTTATATATTCTTCAATGGTAAATATACATTCTACCAAAATATAGCTCCTTATCATATTTAATAATTCCATCAAAGCCATCAATTTTATATTAGTAGCAATTAATCTTGCCACTCAGGATAAAATGACCAAGAGTTAAAACCTAGTTATTCTCAGGCAGAACACAAGGATGTACCATGGCTGGAGAGAGTGTTAGCCAACACTTTCTTTTTCACGTAGTTTTGATGGAGATTATCATATAAATTCATAAAGCCAAAAGCAAAGGAAGCTCCATAAAGATCCATAAAGATCTCAGGGTGGTTTTAACCTTCCACTGTCACTGATGATCTATGTGCTAACAGAAACAGAATTCAAAAACAAAACTTATTTAGTCCCATATTTATTTAACTGATATTAGTAGGCTGTTTTAGAAGTCTTTTCCTAAGTATATGAACAAAACTCCACTTTTTAAATCAGTTAAACAAGATTAAGGCTTTTATAACAAAACGGAGTCAGATTTGTATAGCCAAGTCACCTGCACTCAGATCACTACACACCTTAGGTCCAACATGTTTCTAAACAGTAACTCTCTGATAGGTTAAAATAACTACCTCCCCAATAATGAACTTAAGTACAACACTTGCAAAACTTTTATAGCATGTTGTTACCAACCTAGACTAAAAACAGGTATTTGGCTCAGCACTACGAGGTCTGCACGTGTAGAAGATGCTCACTGGTTCCCTCCAGGCAGGACCAAAGACCTCTTCAGTGCTGCTGTGATCAAGTTCAACTTGCAGAGATAAAGCTCACTCCTGCCTTTCCCATCGTGCTTTCTATGGTGGATAGTTAGGGACGTGGTTGTCTGCCCCATCAGATTCAGGACACCTTGCTCTCTGCATTTTTACATCACATCCATTAGTATGCAAAGAGCCATGTGCTGAGCCAGTGCCTATTTAATTTTATTTAATGATTAATCCTTCTGGTCCATGTCTTCTCACTAGCTTTCTAACAAGCAAAATTTCAGTAGACTTGGGGAAAAAGGCCAGTTCACACTAGTGAAAAACCTTGAACAACTGAACTCTTTCTGCCTGTCTCCAACGTACCTGAACGGCCAATGCTAAATAAGTGGGTATGTGCTGCTAGGTATGCATGAAGAGGAATGCACCCCCGGTGAAGAAGGGAGCCTGGGGGTTATGAGCAAATTTGTCTGGGACTAGGTGTAATGACAAGTGAACAGGTCCCAGAGAAACTGGAGCCTCAGTCCCAATCCCACTGCTTTTTCATACTTGACGGTGGACATGGGTTCCAGTCTTTCCATACAATGAAAACATGTCAAGCACTTGCAGAGCTGGGCACAATGCTTGGACCTGGCCAGTCCTCAGGAAATTCCAGCCCCCTCTGCTCATGACCTCCATGTCTGTTAGTAGCATTCCTTTCTCCTATCCACACACCCTGGACATTCTCAGAGGCATTTTCTCCCCTACCCCATGTCCAATCAGCTGCCGTGTCTTGTTCCTACTGCTTCAACATTTCCCCCACACTTTCTCTTCTGCTATCAAAGCACTGCAATAGAGCCTAAAAGGATGGAAAGTCTGCCTGCCTAGGGAAGGAGCATGGTCAGAGAGCTGAAAAGACAAGAAGACACTGAGGCAGCTTGGAAGACAAGACGGGAGTTCACCAACTGGAGAGTAGGAAGAAAGGAGGCCTCTAGGCAGGTTGGGGGAAGAATGTACGCATGAGCCCCACAGAGCAGGGCGCACCTGGAGATCCATTCACAGGCCCAGCTGAGGGGTCGGGAGCTTGTAGCATTGCACGCTTGCCCTTTGTTATGACTATTTCTGTGTCTTATCCAGCACACTTACGGACAGGTTTACTGGGGATGGGGGTTATGCTTTTTGGGAAAAAAAAAAAAATTATGGTGACATAGAAAATGCTCAATAGATAGCTGTTCAGTTAAATCTGTCTATGAATGGGCTTTATCAAATGAAAGACTATAATGTTTTACTAAGTAGTTAAAATATACTCCTTGCCGAGTGTGGTGGCACATGCCTGTAATCTCAGCGGCTCAGGAAGCTGAGGCAGAAGGATCCCAAGTTCAAAGCCAGCCTCAGCAACTTAGTGAGGCCCTATGCAATTTAGCAAGACCTTGTCTCTAAATAAAAATATAAAAAAGGGGCTAGGGATGTGACTCAGTGGCTAAGCACTCCTGAGTTCATTCCCCGATACCTAAATAAATAAATAAATAAGATATATTCTTTAAAGGATTATTTATTATAATGGTAACAAAATGGGCTTATTAGACAATTAGCTTTAGTCCAAAACACCTATATTATAAAAATTTTAAATTTAGTTACATCCAAAGTAAAAAGATTATATACTACTAGCTCATATAATATATACTAAATTATCCAGAACTTTTTTTTGCTTTAAACCCACTGTTCACAGTAATAACATACCTATAGCTACATCCATACACAGATAATTTCAGTTCAACAAATAATTACTGCATCCTTATGATGTGTGGGTTACTATACTTGTGGGATTTTTAAAACTGATGTCTCATGTAACAATTATGTAAGACTGGGTAGCTTTATGTTCAAAGTTAAAAGAGAAGATCTGAGATTCTCACAAGTTAGGTAGTTTCTCAAAGTTTAGCAAATGGGTAGAGGCTAAAGACAGATTCAAGATTTTGTTTCCTAACTTGAAATGTTGGATATTTTTATTCTAGCTTCTTATTTCTCAGCAATTATTCATTACCAAGCCTTGAATATAATTTACCCCCCCAAAGGTCATGTTGAAATTTAACCACATTGTAAGAGATGAAGTGGGTGCAGGTGGGATTATTTGGAGGTGATTAGGGCTCTGCTCTCAGGAATGGGTTAATCAATTTGTGTGATTCATGAATTAATGGGTTAATGTCATATCTCTAAAGATTGTCTGCTATAAAAGCCAGTTTCGCTGGGTTTCCCACGCACTTCCTGGCTCATGCTCTGCACCAGCCATCTCAGGACTCTGCCATCAGGAAGACAGATCATCACTACATGTGGCCCTCCAAACTTGGACCAAAACCATGAGCCTAAACAAACCTCTTTTCTTTATAACTTACCCAGCCTGTGGTACTGTTATCAGCAACATAAAATGGACTAAGATAACCATCTCGCTTGTACTTGTGGACTGCTTAATCAGGACTTACAAACAGCTTCCTGGGAGAGGATTTTTCCTTGAAAAATATCAATTTGCTCTTAAACGATGCATTATCGTGCATAACTGAGCCCTGTATTTTATCTAACAACAAATCTAGATGGAGAGGTCAGAAGTGCAGTTTTATGTGGAATGAGCTATTTAATGATGCAGATGCAAAATCATGTGCAGTAGCAGCCCACTTATCTGCAGGTAAGATCTAACAACCACAAGCACCTGTGTACCAAGGCCACTAGGATGCATAGCTGTCACAAAACTCATGGTTTTCTTTATAGGAATCTCCTCAAACCACTTCAGAATCTCATCCAGAAAAAAAGATGTCAAAAAATGTATGAATAGCAGTAAAAACTGATGGGGAAAATGTACAGAATGTGTAGGCATTTACGATCAGTGTGTGTGGAACAGGGCGTGCATCTGTGTAAGTGCATTTCAAATATACAATCAAATGCAATTAACATGTATTAAATAAGTTAATAAGGCATCTGATATTAATGACCAAGGCTCCATAATCAAGGGAAAATTATTAAATAATTTTTAGTTTCCTTCATTTGTAAAGGTAGAAAAGAACAAATTTCAGAAATTGTTGAATCAGAATTGGTTAATATTTTAAGCATTCCTATGAGTAAACTTCTTTTATGTACAAAATTCTGATATGAATTAATTTTTAATAAAACCAGACACATAAGAGATGTGACTGCTTAAGTTCACTAATGTTTAAGATTTAGATATGTGCAGTTTTCAAATGAGTTAAAATTAGTACTAACAAGATTGACTACTGAATCTCATAGATTTATTAGGGGGCAGGAAGATAGATTTGTAATATAAAATATTTCCAGATTCATTTGAAACGGAAATATTGCTCTTACTTTTTTGGAAGAAAATTTGCTTTTAAGTTAAATTTTGCCCTTTTTTGTTAGTCATTAAATTCAATATTCTTCAGAACACTGACAGTCACGTTTCATTTTAATGCCATGTCATACATACCACCAGAGAGTTCTAGTTTCTGCTTTTCAGAGCCTCCTCTAGAGCAGACCCAACATTCGGGTCTAGGGCTCCATCTAGTGGCTGAAGCATAACCGATGTGTGAGTATTATTTGCTTGTAGCGTATTTTAAAATTCCAGGGCACTTATTTTTCAGAAAATAGTGAGAATTCTATTTTCTTTTAGTTATTAGAAATACCTAAATTGTCTTCTAAAATGCAAATACACATCATTTAATATGCTACACGTTTCTTTTTTTTTTTTGGTTATAGGTGGAAACAATATATTTTATATTTATGTGGTGCTGAGGATCGAACCCAGTTTAAAATAAGGAAAACCCATAGGACATAGTAATGGATAGCATAGCTTTAAACACCTTTTGATTTGAATAAACTACACATTCACTTAAGCGTAGCATACACTATGTTGTGTAGAAGACAGTATATGAAAAATGAATCTGCTGACATTAATGTGATATGACTGATGAATTTCTAACATGCCTTAAACAATTTAGCATTCACAGGTGTTAGTACATTAAAGGCATTTCAAACTCCTTGGTCACATCTTTATGTTATTATCTAAACTGCACATTAACAAAATATATTTGATTATTCTTATATTTAAATAGGCTCTCCTTGGCATGTCCTTTTTCCCCTTAAATTTCTTCGCTAATACCTAGAAAATGGTTCCTCTTTCACATTTATACCAATTAAATTCCTAAGACCAAATAAACAGATAACAGATCAGGTCCTCTTAAAGCACAGTGGAATCAAGTGTTAGAGACAAAAATTAATGTGACTGCCTCAGAGAAAGTTTCCCATTGCCATTTGCTCCTCTCCGATAGCGTGCGTGGCTTTCGAAAATCATCTGGTATAATCCCAAGCTCCACGTGAATTATTATTGGTCATACACAAGTAACTTACTCAATCCGCCCGAAGCCGTAAGGCTGAGAAGATGTGCATTAAAGGCATGCAATCCAACCTGAATTTCTGTAGAACCAGTGTTGACTACATTTTGAACACTAAGTTACGAAATCATGTGTACAATTATAAATTAGAAGCCAGCACATGCTCACTTTGAACCAGTTACAGCAAATTAACAAAATTTCATTCTTTCTATTTAAAAATGTTACTAGACTGATAGTTCAGGAGACTATACCTGTATAGAATACAGTTGTCCCTTAGAATCTGAGGGGGACTGGTTTCCTGGAATCCCTGACCCCAAGTACATATCAAAGCTTACAGATGCTCAAGGTCCGTATATAAGATGTTGTCATATTTACATATAACATACACACCTCTTACTGTATAATTTAAATCATCTCTAGATTACATGTAAAACCTAACATGGTGTAAATGCTACATTAATAGATGTTATATTATATGTCTTAGGGAATAATGACAAGGAAAGAAGACAGTATATGTTCAAACAGATGGGACTTTTATTCCCAAATATCTCTGATTCAATGTTAGTTGAATCTGCAGAGGTAGAAGCCTCAGATCCAAAGGGCCCACTATAACTTATCTCTCCGTTAAATAGATAAGTGGATTTGGCACATCTCGGTTTTGGTCAGGAACTTCACAAGGACATTTTGATGTAGCTGTGAGATAGAGCAAAGGGGCTGGAAATAGGATAATTAGCTGTCAGTTAAAGGATTTAGACACACCTGGATAGGGTCTCTACGATCATGTCTCAGGGTTTTTCCTTGAACCTATTCGATTTAACTTGCAAAGATGGAGAAGCTGAAGGACAGTGTGGAAGTACTAAAAGCAAAAAGGGAGGGAGAGGTTTCGAATTATTTCAGTTTATCAGAATAAAGTGCCCAACTCAGTACAATGGGTATAGACTAATTAATTCCCAGAATGGAAGAGGTGCTTGTCACCCTCACAACGAGTCTGTTTCGTATCTCCAGCTGGTGCTAATCACTTTGAAAGATATGGAACACACTGTTCCAAGAGAACCCATCATTGGAGGGTAAGCTCCAACTATAAAACAACACTGCCTGTTTAGGTCTCCAAGAAATCATTTATAGGTACAAGGGATTAACTAGACCTAGCTGGCAGCAGTAGTTGATTTGGATAGCTTACAGGCAGTGTCTACTGCTTAAAGACTTCACCTTACTTTTGAATATATTAAGAGAAAATCCATAAACAGGATCAGTTCCCTCAATGTGTGGTATGAAAACTTTCAGAGACACAGTGGTAAAGTCAGAGTACGGCTTGAAAGCATGGCCGAGAGAACCATGGGGGTGGGGGTGGGGGTGGCTTGGGGAAATGGAGGTGGCAGTGGCCCACTGCAGTGTTCATGAGAGCCAGGGCCAGCAAGCTGGATTACAGTGCGATCATCCGAGGCATCCCATCCCCACAGAAGGTTCTGAGACCCAAATAGTGCCATGTGAGACAGTTCCACACTGTCAGAGATGGGGACTTGGCTCTTAAATTTCACCCAACTTGTCCTGCAGACTAAGTTGTCACTTGAAGTATATGATGGGAGGTGGAAAAATAAGTAGTGAGAAAAAATGCTTAAGTGAGAGCCACACTGTGCAAAAGAGATCCAAGCAGCTGGAACACCAGGTTGCTGTGAGGATCAAATAAGAGAAAATACGTGTAAGTGTTCAGAAAACTGCCTGGCAGCAATGGGCTCTGTCTGAGAGATGACAGGCAAGGGATTCCCCTAATTGGGAAACACGCTGCACTGTGACATACAAAGTCTATCGTGACTCTCCACATCTATGACTTCATCCCATTAATAAACCAAGCTAGTTAACTCAAGTTCAGCATGCAAGGTTGATGTTGCTTTGAATTATGGTGCATATATGATGTCTCCTCTACTCTTACAGTATATTTTAAAACCTGTAAGATGTACTCCTATAATGCCACAGAGATAAATCATTTAATAGTACCAGATTAGAAATCATCCTCTTTCACTGTTCATCACTTGGATGAAGTGGAATAGAGGTGTCTGTGTGAAGATGAAGTTTATATATATTCCAGAAAGCACACGGAGAATAACTCAAAGTATATGATGATTCACTGAGGACAGAACATAAAAAAAAAAAAAACAAAACAAAAAAACCACACACACACACACACAGAGAAACGACCCCATAAAAAGTGAGTAGTTTGGCCTGATGACCCTGTCTGCTCCGATGTGTGTTCACCATTTACTGATGGGACAGAAGCAGCTTATTTGACTTCAAAGTCTTTAAATTCATTCTTTGCCTTCATGATAAAGAAATTGATTTATAAATAGTACCGAAGAAACACATGAAAACTTCTCATGGGGAAACCCAGAATCAACAGGAGAAGGAAGAATTTAGAAGGAAGTAGAAGTCGAAAAAACTCAGGGAGGAAAGAGGAAACGTGGGAAGAGGCAATTTGAACAATGTGCTCTGTTAGCTGTCATTGAGAAATGTCAAAAGTAGGTAAAGTGTTGGTTGAACAAAAGTAAACTCCAGATTCTATGATGCTCTCTGGACTTTGGGCAGCCTCCTGTGCCATAACTTCACTGCAGACAATGGTTCAGAGTGACGACCCTTCAGTGCAGCTCTGGAAGGACAGAGCTAAGTCAAGGCCAATTAGGCCCATTTACAATATTTTGCTACCTGTGCTGGGGAATGGTTGACATCACATGGTTACTTTACTGTTTGAGATGGGAACTATTTACACAGCTACACCAGAATCTGTTGCACTTCAAGTTTCCAGTTAGAGGCAGATGCTGAAGTCTGATTGCTGATGAGGACAGGACTGGACTGGGCCTGCTTGTTTATTTAAAAAGTGTATGCATGCATTTCCCTGTCCCTTCTGCTCCTTTAAGCATCACACACTCCAGTCCCCACTTTTCCTAGGATGGATGGTGTGACTGCGGGCCTTCCTCTAGTCTCTTACCAGTGCCCCCCACCCACCCACTGGGGAATCCTGGGGGACCCACAAGCCCAGGAAGCCAGAGGACGCTGGCTGAGGGGCACCCAAGGCAGAAGATGGGTTGGTAGGGATCTCAGTGAAGACTCATCAGCTCATTTAAGGAAATGAGGTAGGTGGGTGAGCAAGAGGAGGATGGGCAAAGTCTGTCAATCACTTGTGATCTCAATTTATTCTCTATAATCTGTGAATACTAAAAATCTTCTCCTGAAATAAAAAGATACCAGTGAGAATCAAATAGAATTATGTGGACATGTTTTTAAAACTCCCCATAGACCTATGTATATTACATTCTCATTTTTCATTTTGTTTGCTATTTGAAGGAAAAGGATTTTTAAAAAGAAGTAGGAAAATACGATCAAAGGGTGGAGGTGGGTAAGAGGCCAGCTTGAAAAGACAATGATTTTGCTCAGCTTGTTGTTTGATGTGCCACAGGGACATTGTTAAACCTGATCAACTACATGCTGATTAAGTGGTGGTGTTGCTTATAAGAAAGATGGCTAGATTACTACGTTCACACCATTTTAAAAGCTCTTGAGAAATGGAAGAAATCTCTCATTGGTTTTTAAAGTGTACTGAGTCTTACACTTTTTTTTTTTTTTCAATTATGACAGAGAGAATGCATTCTGGCCAGAAGAAAGGAAGTAAATCCAAGGTGTTACATACAAGGGGCAAGTACAAAATGCCCTGGCAGCACACTGTGCCCTGCCGTGGAGCAACTGGCCCTCACAAGGGAAACCCTGGGCGCTGTACCTGTATGTGTCCTCCGGTGAGCCTTCAGGTGAGAACTTTTTGTGTACACTTTGTTGCATCCCTCAAAATCACATCTGTGGATACGTCGTTTCCTGGAGTCTGGGGATTCGGACCGTCTCTGGCGTCTTGTGCTCTCAATACTAAATGGTGAAATTGAACTGGAAAAAGAAAAAGGGGTGTTACATGGTGAGAAGCACTGCACTTCATCTTGGGTCTGGTGGCCTGAGAACTGGTCTCAGACTCCACAGCCTCACAGGCTCCCTGCCACCACTGTCTTGGATGTGTCTTGTGTCTTGTTTTCTAATCCCCAAAGGCAAGCACTGGAACTGATTTCTGGCAGAACACTCCCAGGAAGAGAAAGACACACTTAAACCAATACCAACAAGGAACTAAAACCCAGTAAAGCATTGGGAGGAGAGTAATCTCCTCTTATCAGAAGGAACCATCTGGTGGTGGTAGATTAACACTCACAGCTCTGAACTTCTGAATACCCTTTCTAACGAATATTTTAGGAAGCCCTGCTATAGACAATTGACAAGATGAATGCATTTAATAAGTAACAGCAGGTCTGAGCTGCGTGTGACCACATATAACACCATGTAAAATCACAATGCACCTTTCAAAACAAGTGAGGTCAGGCTGAAAGAAATGACATCAGTACATCAATAACGTGACTCATGACAAGCTATTTCTGAGCAGTAAAGTGCACTGCCATTTAACTTTTCTAGTTGGTACTTTTGCATGGTGAGGAATAAAGTGCACTGTATGTATTTAAAGATTAGCTGTACTACTATTACGAACAAAAAGTTTTAACTATGAAGTTTGGCCCTGACTTGCGTGTTGTTTAATCTTAATGCCCCACTAGAAAAACAGGATTAGTTTGTAATGTCAGATAATTGATTAACATGTACCTTTTTAAAACCTTAATCTCTTTTGATGGAGAGAGAAATAAAGAATATGACTCATCTTTTTCAGTTACCCGTGAAGTGCCTTTAAATTACAGTGAAATATGATAAAAAAGCAATCACCCATAATTCTACCATAACAATTTACCACAATTAATATTCTGACATATTTTCTTTCAGCTTTCCCATGTTTTGATGCTTTGAAAAATTAGTATTAAAAAAATCACAAATGAAGAACTCTCTCCCTTGTCTTTCACCATCCCTGATCCCTTCTTCTCCTCCCAGGGAAAAGCTCTATCATCAGTTTTCTTTACATCTTTCCAATTCTTTTAAATGACGTTACCTATCTACATCTGCATTCATAGAAATTCATAATATTGCTGTGGTTTTGTAAGAGTCACATAAATGTCAGGCTGTTCACATCATTCTGCTACTTTTTTCTGTTCTTGCCCTGTTTTTCAATCAATATTAAACATCTGAGATTTATACAGGTAGGTACAAAGGCTGTAGTTCATTTATCTGAAGTGCTATCGACTACAACTTATTAAATCTCCTTTTCAAAAAATATTTTAACTTAAAGTTCTGAAATTAGAATGTTTCTTGGAACTGATGGCTTGTTAAGGTTTAACGGGTATAATTTTTCTTTATTAATGGTACATAAAGTAATTGCTTTTTTCAATAGATGATATTTCAACTTAGGTCAAAAGTTGCTAAACATTTTCTTTTATAAAGAGCTAAATAGTAAATAAATACTTTATTTCAACTTTAAGAACCAAAAGGTCTTACACTGTAACTAATCATCCCTGAAACTGTATCATGAAAGCAGCTATAGACACTGTAAACAAAGAAACATGGTTCCAATAAAACTTTATGTACAAAAACAATGGGCTGTATTTGGGTTCTAATTTCCTAACTACTGACTTTATGACATATGGTAGCAGTCCAATTAAAAACTCATCCCAGAGTTTAAATATCCATTTTTCTGACTGATGTCTGTTTCTAACATTATCCTGTTACACTGCTCTGGTACCTTTTTTTTTTTTTTAATGTCTCCTATACATGTGCCTTTTATATTTTTCATGTAGATTTTCCCTTCTACAAATAAAAACTGAGGCTACCAAAGTTTTGTATTTGGAACTTCAAATACTAATGATGTTCTTCTACCTGGGCCTCAAACAGTTCTGGAGAGACATTTGTCTCTACTTTACCTTTCAGAACTACTTACTTGGTCTCTTTGTGGAAAAGTGATAAGGTAAGTGGGAAGGAGGAAAAAAGGAACCAAACGCGAAGTCAAAGACCTTGATAAACCCAAGAAGATAAGTGGGCAATCCCAACCAGTGAGGACTGCTATTGTCCTGAGGTCCACAGCAGAATTCCACAGTTAACAGGGACCACAGGTGATGACAATTATGGATTGAGGGTTTGGCTGAGGCAAATCCAGTGTCATGACAGTCAAGATACTGCTACCAAGTAATTTTGTATCTCTAGAGCCAATGAATGTGGGCATTCAAGAAATGCTTGCTACGTAGAATGAATAATTAATACTTATCTGCCTAATGAATCAATACTACTATCCTTTGACGAAAAATAAGTCTGATTAGATAGTGGGCACTGTGGGTGTTTCTACTTTGTGCTTCCTATGTTTTCTGAGCACTGTGATCTCTCTTTAGAAGGCACCTGAGTGTCTTCTGCAACATGTCTTCTGCGCTTCAAAAACTGAACTTGTTCTACAGAGTGGAAGTGTGCAAGTAACTATTGCATACGCCAGTGTAAGATCCTTCCACTAATCTTCAGTGCCAATCTTGGTATGATCAAATGGTTGAGGTAAAATAGTTGTCCCTGTGTTCCCAAACTTTGTGCCAAAAATATCTATACAGTTCAGAAGAACCTTAACTAGAGGTCCACTCCTTTCCCCCAAAGACTAGCCCATTTAGAGCAGCAAAGGAGCGTGCTGGGGGTGGCCTCATGGGCTCCACAGTGCAATAATTAGATCTAGAGAGAACAAATGAGTGAATCAGGACTTCAGCTGCACAACAGTCCCGCTTGGAATGGCACGTTAAATTAGAATTAAACCCAGAGAGGCTCGAAAAGTCACATCCAGAAACAGCTCTATTTAAATAGAAGGCGCCGCATGGCTGCGATGGAGGAAATGAGGGCTAACTGTAATCAGCAGGTAATAAGAGACCATTTGTCACGGGTGACCTTAATGTGCTGAGATGCCCTTCACTGAAATTGGAGATCTTATAGGAGTTAAAATAATAATAATAATAAAAAGGACAGGGCATCCTTTCAAGGCAAGGAAGAAGATTTAAAAATAAGAGAAGAAAACATAGGAATTGAAGTTGCTTTATCAAAGTCAACCATGATCTCTGCAGAACTCCAGGTAGCACAGGCAAGGACAGTGGTGATGGTGGGCATTTGCAGAATGTTAGTATGTTAACAAGTTTTGTTCTAGGAACTTTCAGCTTCAAAGCCACCCTCTAGGCTGAGAGCATCAGCAGTGTGATCTTACAGATGAAGACACAAAGGCAAAGGGAAGGGAAGAGAAAGTTGTGGCTATGGCAAGATTTGGACCAAGTAGTTGATGCCAGAGCTCAATTTTAACATTATACTGATTCAGATATAGACATGATAAACCAGCATAGGACAGAATATGGGAAACCAAGAAAATAATTGGTATCACTTAAATTTCTCCTCTAACCCAATTAAATAAGACAACAGCACATACAAAGCATTCTTTAAAGTAGCCTGCTCAGGGCTGGAGTCGTGGCTCAGTGGTAGAGTGCTTGCCTGGCATGTGTGAGGCACTGGGTTTGATCCACACACCACATAAAAATAAGTAAGTAAAATAAAGGTATTGTGTCCATCTACAACTAAAAAAAAAAGTAGCCTGCTGCTTTTTAATAAGAAAGACATTTTTAATTTGAGAAAATCAGGGTAAACTGTTTTATAAACACTATTAGGCGCTCAGTATATTTACTATTATTCTACCTATGAAAAATACTTTCTTACAGTTATTGTAAAGCATATATTTACTCTCAGGAAAGTGTTTTTCTAAAGGTTGAGGCTGGCACCGGCATACCATGGAATTAGTTCCTTCCCGCCAATGCAGTTCACCTACAATTCTACCAAAAAGAATTCTGCACAACGAAAGTGTCTTAAAGAAAGTGGGAATATTGTTTTTAAAAATGTATATTTTCTCCTGTTTTCAAAGTTGATTTAAAAACTCTTTAAGTATCACCTGTAGAAATTCTGAATTAGCTTCTGCCATAGAATACAGGTAAGTAAAACAACCGCCTTATAAGTAAGTCAAATACTACCTTGGGAATGAACTATCAGGGCCATAGTTAAACAAGACAGGATAAAACTTACAGTTATCCAGGAATTACATCAATCTCAGAAAAAGGATTCTATTTGCATGGACAAGCAAAGTATCTGTATTAGCTTGCAGGATTTCCCTTAGCCAGCAGGTGGCTCTTAGATGCCAGAGTGTTCATAAGCATCCTTTATAGAACAGAATCTGCCCCATCAATCCATGTCCATGTATTTTTCTCTGATATTAATTAGGGAAAGGTGCTATTTAGATATGCCCACTGCCAATTTCCTGGCAGTTGCATCCCAAAGCTGGAAAGATTCACCCACATAATATTCTTTCATTCCTGTCTGTAGTTTCCTATAGAAAACTTCTACTGAACAGACTACAATTCTGAGATTTGTAGATATCACTTTTTCTAGAAGCTTTAGTTAAGACATTATACCACTTCTTGTTTCTATTTGTACTCAATAAAAATATTTTCATAAAATGTATGAATCAAGAGCAATACATTTTCTAATATATGTTTAAAAGCTCAAAATCAGCCTATATTCAAACTATAGTTTGGTACTTTTTACATATGAAAAGAGTATGCCCAAAATGTATTTCTAATTTTTGTTTTATTGTAATAAACAAAATCTCCTACTGAATAAACTATAATGGGTTTACAAATGAGGCTGTTTGGGAGGTTAAAGAAGGCTGGGGATGAATTCATTATTTTATATATTTAAAAAAGCTGCCATTAAGTATCATTAAGTATTTTTCCACATCACCTTCTAAATCATGACAAAAACTCAAAACTATTATAGGCATATATTCTTGTTCTTTTTTTTTGATGTATCATAACTTAGCAAGTAAGATCACAAGCTGTATTAAAGAGGTTTAAAGACAATCACAGTAGAAAAAAATTAATCATTAATAACACTAACTATAATTGATTTTATTACCAATTACTCCATTACTCCACCAAATGAATTCATAACACAGGATGAAACACGAGCTATGAAATGAGGGTAAATTTCTTAAGTATGTTGGTCATACCCACCAATGAAAGACACATAATTTGCTTAAATATTTAGAGGAAGTTTCCCACAGAATCTGTTCAGAAAGCACTGGTTAAATTATGTTTTATGCCAGGAGTTGTAGCTTGGTAGATCACGAGAACTTAATACCAAAACAAAACAAAAACCACCTTTCTAGGTCAGAACAGGATTATAGGTGATTATTTTCACCTGAATGTCTTGCAGGTAGGCCTTGTGTGCCCCACATGGCATGAGCCCCGCCACCCTCTACTGCCTTGAGTATATCTATTCTTACCCGTGTGGCTCTTCAACACACCTAATTTTGAGATTCTTGAAAATCATGCCAAATTAGAAAGATAAATTTTCTTTGTTTTACCAAAGATAGACTTTAACCTATTCAAATGTAAAGCTAGAATCTTAGACATACTTATTACCAACAGATGCTTGAAAGGGTGAAAGGAAAGGAGGGTAAAAAAGAAACCAGGGAGCACTGTCCATCCACTGAGGAACTGAGCATTGGACATCCACCGGAGCCGCCATATAACTCTGCTTCATGGCGGAAGTGGACAGGAAGGGGTTCATTTTTCCCTATCAGAAGGATCTTCCTATCAGGTAGATTCACTAATAAGGTCGTCCTATGGATGTACCCCAGGCACAGACTGTGTATAATGAGACTCCGTATTTTAAATATTAAAACACATATAGATGTTCCAAATACACAGTTCCAATGAGATACTGTAATGCAACCATAAAGTAAACTTTTGACATGACCATCAAAACAAGCTTCCATCTATTTTATGCAGATCATTAACTAGATCCATGTTCCACTAGAGATTTGTTTTATTAAAGAGCACTGAAATTATATCCGCTAACTATCTGGTACTTAAGCTTACATAAATTATTGAAAGTTTTTATTGCTCATGTGGGGACATATAAATAACAAGACCAAGAAGAACTCATTGGTAGGGCACCACAGGAGATTTTTTTTGTGATCAGAATGACTGTCTGGGGCCACCGGTAGGTATCACTCCCACCATAAATTGGCCATGTATTTGAATTTTAAAGAAAAACAAAAACATTCC
This sequence comes from Callospermophilus lateralis, assembly GCF_048772815.1. Taxonomy (NCBI): domain Eukaryota; kingdom Metazoa; phylum Chordata; class Mammalia; order Rodentia; family Sciuridae; genus Callospermophilus; species Callospermophilus lateralis. Next base: position 46,838,842 of record NC_135316.1, on the reverse strand, counting down.
CAATTGAGAAAAGAAGAATATTTTACTTGCTTTTTTATTTCTCTTCTGGAAAACATCACTTAATCTTCAAATATGCCACCAAATTCATGTTGGAATAGTAGGGAGATGTATTGGCATAACCCAATTTCATATGTGGAAGAGAGAAGGAAACTGAGGCTCAGAAAACTATATTAAGGGCTGAGGTTGTGGCTCAGTGGTACAGCGCTCATCTTGCATGTGTGAGGAATTGGTTTCGATCCTCAACACCACATAAAGATAAATAAAATAAAGATGTTGTGTCCATCTACAACTAAAACAAATATTAAAAATATACTAATTATGGTTCAAGGCTACACAGCTAATAGTAGCAGAGTTGGGAAGTCAGGCTCCAGCCTTCTTGATTTCTAGAACTAAGACTGTCCCACTTTTCAATGAGGCTGTAGAAGGATTTGTGTGGTGGTTCTCACTTAGCATGAAGGAAAACTTGCCTGGCAACACTATTTTCATCAGATAGAACCACAAGCCCTGCTCCACTTCGGTTTTTGCTTTGGTTGCTAGGAAACTCAGACACAATCTACTAAGACTCGGTGTGTTTGTTTTCCACTCTCTCAAACTGGAACCCAAACACTTCGTGATTTTAATGTTATACAGCTAATTTTAAATGTATGTATCCTGAAATCCTTCCTCAGCTATGTGAACTATTAATGAGAAATGAAAATAACACACAGGACATGTTGTTCTTTAAAACACAGGGGAAAAAAAACCCATAAAAAGTAGAGAGAACCATGAGAAACTTTGAATCTGAGTTTTAATTTGTAGACTTTTAATTAAAGTTCTGAGACTGATCAGCTCATATTATTATCTTCAAGGAGAAAAGAAAACAAGAATCCTGAGGACATTTAGTCTGGACATGACCATCAAAACAAGCTTCCATCTATTTTATGCTTAGTATAATTTATTAGCTATGGTACCTAATATAGTTAATCTCTTTGAATTTTAGATACCCATATTTCAACTGTGTATTTAAGCTATTCTGCCCTATTAACCAGATGCAGAATATTTATAAAAACTTTAAATAGAGCATATGATATACGAATATATAATACACAATTGCATGACAATATGTTAATATAGTAACATATATAAGCTCTAGATTATGGTTTCTAACCTATATTAATGCATGTATATCAATTTCCTTAAAATCTTCATAGAATTGAAAACTTTGGACTTGATGGCTCGACAGTGACTACTGAATGGAGCTCTCGTGAAGATTAGCCCAGAGTCATGTAAAGCTGACCCAATGTCCAATATATTCTCTGCACTTATATATGTTCCTTCTTCCTTTTTTGGTTAACAGTAACTTTACGGAGTTATAACTCTTGAGCCATAAAAGTCACTGTTATAAAGTGTGCAATTCAGTAGGGTTCAGCACATTCGCACTACTGTGCAACCATCAGCCTTATCTAGTTTTAAAGCAGTTGCATCACCTTAAAGGAAAACCCTATGCTCTTTAGCAGTAACCCAGGCTCTCTCCTAGTCCTTGGCAGCTACCAATCTGCTTTCCATTTCTATGTATTTGTCCTGAACATTTAATACAAATAGAATAATACACAGTCAGACATATTATTGGTGGCCTGCACCTGTAATCCCAACCATGTGAGAATCTGAGGCAGGAGGAGTCAAGTTCAAGGCTAGCTTGGAAAATTTAGTAATATCTTGTCTCAAAATAAAAAAAAAAAAAAAAGAGCTGGAAATTTGGCTTAGTGGTTGAGCACCCCATGGATTCATTCCCCAGTACCCCAAACAAGAAATCAACCAAACCACCAAACAAACAAAAAAACTAAAAACCTAACCCAATAACAATGTTATATATACACAAGACCCAAGTCCCTTATCAGATATGTGATTTGCACATATTTTCTGTGTGCAAATTACTTTATTGATCATGTCCTTAAAGCAAAGGTGTTTTAAATTTTGACTATGTCCAATTTATTATTTCTTTCTGTGGTATCTGTATTTCATATTATATCCAAGCTGGCTTTAACTAATCTAATTTCAAAGATTTACTCCTATGTTTTCTATTAAGAGTTTTATGAATTTAACCTTCACACTTAGCTCTATATCTCTCTTGAATTGATTTTTGCATATAAGAAAGGAAGGAATCCAATTCTATTCTTTTAGAGGTTCAATTCATGAACATAGGATGTCCTTCCATTGAAATTTGAAAAAAAAGTTCTCAATGTTTTATGGTTTTAATTGTTCAAGTCTTAAGCTTCTGTTGTTATATATACTCCTAGATAATTTTTCATGCTATTATAAATACAATTGTGTTCTTAATTTCATTTTCAGATTGTCCACTAGCAGTTTATAGAAATACAAATGATTTCTGTATACTGATCTTATAGTCTACTAAGTAGCTGAAATTATTTATTAGTTCTAATAGTTTTATGGGGAACTCTTGAGGACTTTTTACATAAAAGATCATGTTAACTGCTAATAGGAATAGTCTTACTTCTTTGTTTCCAATCTGCATTTATTTAGTAATTGCCCTGGACATCCTTGTCTTGTTCTTGATGTAAAAGCGAAGTAATCCATTTTTCATCATTATGGGAAAGTATTCCATTTATCATTCATTAGATAACAGTCTTTTATCAGGTTGAGGACATTTCCTTCTATTTCTAGTGTGACAAGTGTTTTCATCATGAAAGAAGTTAGCTTTTATAAAATGCCTTTTTTACATCTATTGAAATAATCATGTGGTTTTTATTATTTATTCTATTAATGCAGTTATTATACCAATTGATTTTCATATTAAACTATCCTCATTCCTGGTTAAAATCCCTCGTCATGCTCTGTAATCACTTCTATGTTGCTGGATTCAGTTTGCTTGTATTTGGTTGAGGGCTTTTCAGTTTATGTTCAGAAGAGATACCAGTGTGTAGTTTTCTTGTGATGTCTTTCTCTGGCTTGGGTAGCGGGGGGTGGGGTGGGGGGATGGCGGGGAGTAAGGTTGGCCTCATAGAATAAGCTGGGAAGGGTTCTGGTCTCTTTTTTTTCTTCCTTCTTTCCTTTCTTTAGGTCTAAGTGGGGAATTCTGTCTGGTAAAAATAGGATTCATTAGTGAGGAAGTGATTAAAGGTAAGGCCTTTATCAATCAGAACTCCATGGTACCAAGTTTACACCAAGAACTATTACTGTATTGATGGTAACCAGTTGCTGATATTTACCCTTTCTTCTCAACCTCAGTTTTGCTTTTAGCCTGCTTCCACAAAGTTGCTATTTCTGACATTTCTAGGCTCTTGGCCCTAATCTCACCTAGAACTTCTCATTTTGCTACAGTCTTGGGGCCATGCTGTCCACCAATGCACAGTCTTGGCCCATCCACTATTCACCTAAAATGGGTCACATAAGTGTTTGGCAATGTTCACATTATTTACTTTCCTAATATCATTTTTCTCTATAATTGGCAAAACACAGCCCACAGTTCTTGGGATCAGAGTACTGCTAGATATTATAGTTGAATTGTCATTTGTGTACTGTACTGTTTATGGTATACTCAGTATACACTATAAAATTCTTGGGTGGTATAATAATGGCTTATATAAACATAAACTTAGAATATTGTCACAAAAACATAAAGATGGGCAGGGTAGGTAGTTATTACTGACAGTCTTAAAGCCAAGAAATAGATGAGAAAAGATAAGCTTGGGATGGTTAGTGCCTGGGAAATCAGTTTCAATAGCTCTAATCTATACCTTCCTTCCTATATCAAATTATTCCAATGGAAAGATGGAAAAACTTTTATATATTAAGATGACAATAGTAAATCTGCACTGTATTTATTGATGATTAAATGTTATAAGCCCTACTGACAATTTTTTATTTGGATTTTCCCTGGTAAGAAAAATTAGTGAAATAAATTAGTAGTCACGTGTGGAGGAGTTTCCATCTCAGCACTCCTGACTCAATAAAATAAAAGCATGATTTCCTGTGAGTTCATAGGAAAGCAAAGTGGCCATGTAAAGGTGAAGAATTCAGGTGAAGGATTCAGTTGTCTATGAACTCCCAATAAGTGAAAAAGGACTCAAACTGCTACCAATTGTAAGACATGTGGACTGAACAAAGATTTCTGGGGGCTTCCTGTTCTCAAGGCAACCTTGGCCTCTAGTATCAATTTGGATGCTAAAATCAGCACCTTCTTCAATTTGCACATCAAAAACAACCACAAGACCCCCTCTGAGTGTTCAGTAGTTCTTTTTGCCACCAAGGTGAGAGATGATCAGACCACCCCAGAGCAGAGTTTGTATCCCCTCCATTTGTAAAATGCTTCCCTTATCTCCCTGCAGCTCACTGGCCCCCCTCCAGCCTCAGACTCTCTGCATCTTGCTGGAATCTGCTCTCTTTCATCTCTTCTCTAGTTTCTTCCCCATCCCCACATCAACATTATGCAAGAAAAAAAAAAATAAAACAATCAACTTGGCACAAGCCAAGAGCAGCTTTTCCCCTACCCAATGCCTGGGGGAAAGGTTCTATCCAAGATGTGTGGATGGGCCCTGCTCCCAGTTTACCTCCAAGTGTTTCCAAAGGCACATTTTCCACACCAAGAGTTTTATTCTGGAGGAATTGGGTGCCAGCTGTTAAGATAATAAAAAATTCCCTAACTTATTATGTATGCAAATCATAATTATATAAGTCATAAAAAATGATATATGATAAAGAGAGGTATAATAAAATGCTATGGGAGTCAGGGAGGGAGTATCTAATTCTGTTGGGAAGATCAGGGCAAGCTTAATGGAGGACACCAACAAGTGAGTCTTGAAGAGTGTTGGTGGTAAAGTAAAAGCAAAAGAGAAAACTAAGGTTATAGAGGATAGGAAGGAATGGAGGGAGGGAGGGAGAGAGGAAGGAAAAGGGAAAGAGAACGAGAGAGAGAAAGAAAGACCATAATTACTCTTTTTAGTACCAAACTGTCCAATCACAGGATTCCTAATAGGTAGGTGGGTAGGAAAAAACAGAATAGACAAGATGACCAGGGCCCGGTAGAATCAAATTAGCATGCCCCTTAATGAGCACTTAATTTTGTAGCCCATGGAAAAGTCATAATTTTGTTTTACTTTTTTCTCTACTTCTCCCTCTCTCCCTCCCTCATTTCTTTCTTCCTTCTTTCCTTTCTTTAGGTCTAAGTGGGGAATTTCTGGCCGGTAAAAATAGGATTCATTAGTGAGGAAGTGATTAAAGGCAAGGCCTTTATCAATCAGAGCTATTTATGCCATTTATTGCCATCATCTAAGTAAGTGGATTCTACCTGAACCAAAGTAGTGTCATTAAATCTGAATCAGAGGGGACTAATTCCCAGACATTTCATAAGCAGCGCTGTCAGTTCTCAGTGATTGATTGGATAATGGGGGGGATAAGCACAAGAGAGGAATGAAAGGTGACCCCAGCAGGTTGGCCTGGGTGACCAGGATAACAGTAAAGTCAAGAAACAACCTGGAGTCCATAAGAAAACCAGCTTGGTAGGGGAACCCACCGATTGAGATCAATCCATATGGAAACAATCGATTTATGTTTAAAAGACAAAAGGATGACACTTTCTTTTCATCTGCTAGACAAGTAATAACTTAAAATAAAGGTGGTAGAAACTAGGTAATAAAGAAGTATTTTCAGGGACAACTTGAATGCATTTTACAAAAGAAAGCTCATAAAATAAATTAAATTAATAGTAATGGGTTTCCATTAAATGCTGTCCACTGTGTCACTGTAAAGGCCAGGTACGTTGTAAAGAAAATTAGGCTAAAAATGCATAGTTTTTGTTTATTTAGTCAATTAGCATTCATTAAATTCTTTTAGGGATATTACTAAGTTTATAGTTGGTAGTTTACATACTTGATGACCTCAGTGATGGCTTTTCTGATTGGTTTTAATTATGGAAGTTTGTTTTTCAGGATCTCAAAAGTCAGGGGGGTGGAGGACAAGGGATGTAAGAAAGAAGCTCCTATGCATTTGCTATGGCCTTAGGCAGCTTTCTGAGTGCTTTACATATTAGAAAAATTGGAAAGAATGGACAATACGAGTTCAGAACTACCAGACTAAGAATCTTGCTGGTGCATTTTTAGTTGTATCTTAGAAAATTTTATCAGTTTCCTATGCTTTGGTTTCCTTTTCTGTGGCCTTGCAGGGTCACACAAAGGGTTAGGATTAGCAAAATAGAAGAGCTTGTTTGAATACATGGATATTTGGGAAATGACTAAAGTTACTATTGTTTCACTTTATGCTAACCTCGATTATTAACTTTGTTTTACCAAATGAGGGGGGTGGTTCAGTCAAGTTCAATAACTCAATCAAGAACACAGATGTGGTACAGCTAGAGAAACGAAAATTGTGCTCCATTTGCTTACAATGAAACAAAATGCATTCTGCCCTCATGTGTAACTAATTAGAACACACTTAAAAAATTTTAAAAATATAAAAAAGAAACAAACAAATAAATAAATACAGAGAACACAGATGTGAAGAGGTGGGTGCTGCTGCCTCTTTAGTACTATTTTTCCAAAATACCTAGAGCCACAGCTGGCAGGGGAGGTGCTCAATGGGTATTGGCTAAATTTTAAAGAAAAGCATCTCACATCTCCTGTAATTTTAAAGAAAAGCATCTCACATCTCTTGTTCTCTGGATATTGGAGTGTCTCTACGCTTAGTCCTCTGGCCACTTCTCTTTGTGTTTCATTTCTTTCACTGGGTGATCTTGTTCATTCCCACGTTTGGTGCCCTGTGCTTCACATACCATGTTCTTTAAGCCATTCAAGTCTACTTCAAGACCCCTCTCCCCTCAACTCCAGACTCACAGATCTTTTGGAGCTTCAGAGTTGTGTGTCAGACAACTCTAATTTAAAATGTCCAAAGCTGTACTCATGCTATTTTTTCTCAAACCAACTCCTTTCCTCCTTTTACCTATCTCAGGAAAGGACCAACAATACTCTTCTGGAAGTTCAGAACAATGAGAGTCCTTTGTGATTACTAATCTCTCCTAACACTTGCATTCTGTCAGAAATGCCTATTTGTTCCACTTGGAAAATGCGACCCAGATTTAAATACTTTTCTGTCTTCACAGCCATATCCATCTCTTATCTGGCTTCGTACAATGGCAACTGAAATCTCTATTTCCACACTCTTCCCCCCAGAGGCTTCTTTTGATGAGTGGTAAAATGTACAGAGTGTGAAATTTAATCCCTTTAACCACTTTTAGGTGTACAGTTCCCTGGCAGTAAGGACATTCCCATCGTTGATTAACCATCATCAGTGTTTACATCTAAAACCTTTCCATCATCACCAATAGAAATCCTGTTCCCCTTACATGGAGACTTCTTATCCTTGCCCTTTCCCTCAATCTTTGGGAATCTCAACTGTATTTTCTGCCTCTATGAATTTGCTGAGGTCTTGTGCCTTTTCTAAGTAGAACTATACAATATTTGTCTTATTTCACTTAGCATGATATTTTCAAAGTTCATTCATATGTGTAAGTATCAGAATTTCTTTTCCTTTTAAAGCCAAATAATGTGTGTGTGTATTTACACACCACATTTTATTTACCCACTTATCCACTGAAGGACATTGGGAGTGTCTCTACCTTTTAGTTATCATGAATAATGCTACTCTGACCAGTACATGAGTTCTTGCTTTCCATTCTTTGGGCACATACCCAGAATTAAAAATTGCAGGGTCATGTGGCAACTGTTATGTATGTTTAACTTTTTGAGGAATCCTCAAACTTTTCCATAGCAGCTCCATCATTTTACATTTCCATAAGCAATATTTCCTATCAAAACACAAGTGGTTTCCCATTTCACTCAGAGCAAAGCCCAAAGCCCGAATTATTACCTACAAGGTCCCACAGGAACCATGAAACCCCACTGTGCTTCCTGGTGTCTAGCCACATTGGTCTTCTGGCTGATTCTGGATCATGGCCAGTTCCTATCAACTCACCTGCAAAAATAGCTCTTGCTATTCCTCTGCCTGCAAACATTTCTCCCCATTGTCACATGGCTTCCAGCCTCACTTATTTCATGTCTCTGATCAAATGTCACTTCTTTGGAGGGACATCCCCAACATGCAGTCTAAGCAGACTGTCCTTTGTCTATTGCTTTCCTTTTCTTCAAACCCCGCATCACTACTAATGTGATACGGGTATTTATGTACTTATAAATTCCTCTCAGTAGAATGTAAGCGCCACATGGTGACGGGACATTATTTTTTTCTTCTTTACTTTTGCATCCAATTGTAATGCTAATTATTAAAAGAATGCACAGCTATTGGTTTATAAAGGCTTAATAGACTGAGATTTTTAATGTAAAAAATCTTATTCTACTTTTTTCCTTGTCGTTTTCATAAGAGATGACCACAGTCTTGATAACTGAATATTAAAAAAATTTTCTTTTCCCTTTTTTTTTGGAGTTGGAAGATTTTGCTACTATTGATCAGCTAAAAAAAAAAAAAACCCTACTAATTCTGAATAATAATAATAATATCATTAAGTCTTTGCTTTTACCCAGGACTTTGCTAGGAAATTAATATACATGTGTGTCACAAATTTTTGTAGGTATTTGCATTTTACAGACACAAAAAGCTAAGACTCAGGAAGGGTAAACTGCCAAAAATCACACAGGGAGCAAGTGGCAGGTCAAGAATTCCAACCAGGAGCTCTGAGACTCCAAAGCTCATTTATCTACCCTCCCATACCATTCTGCCAAGAAATCATACTCAAGACAGCAGTCAATGCAAGGTACAGGAATTAGTGCTCTCGTGATTGTTCAAGGTCATTACAGATATCCAGAGGAGAGGCTGTGGGGGTCAGGAGGACAGTCTGGAGGAAGTGGGACTTGAGAGTGTCCTGTGATCAGGAATTAGATAAGGAAGTGTTGGGGAAGGTGGTGATGTCACTCTATACTGAAAGAACCACCGGACCACAAAAAGGAATGCAAGACATTTGTTCAAAAGAAGATAAAGCTGTTTATTTGAAATTTGAGTTTACCTCTGGAAGCCTACAGAAGAGGAGGAAGAACACTAGCTGGTGCTTTTTGAGCACCTGGTTGATGATACTAAGCACTGTTCTGTGTCTTTATAAGGATTCTCTATTTAATTTTCAGAAGAATTCTATGAGATGGATATACTTGTCATTTAACAGGAAAATGGAAACCAAGGGGGAGACAGGGATGCCTGGTGAAAGGAAAGGATACCTGGGCAGCTGGGTAAAGGTTTTAAACGCTATGCCCAAAGACTTGCCTTTGTCCTGTAGGCACTGATTTTTGTCTTTCTTAAACCTGTCTTGAAGTTTTACAGTGTCTTAAGGACTAGTGGTGCCATCCAGGTGTGACCTTAAAAAGGTCAACTCCTTCCTTAGGAGTGCTATCCATACCATCCTATTACCTGTCCCCCAAGATGAGCCTCCTAGCCACTCATGGACTGCCACCCATAAGCCCTCTGATTAAAATTCCTTAGTTGCCCATGGTATGCCTCTTCACTCCTCCATCCAAGGACCTAGCTTTCAACCATCAAAACCCACACAGTGTAACTCACTTATAGGGAAGATGACTGGGGAGTTTGAGCCTTTCTTCATAAGAATGGTGACATTAATTAAGGATATTGTCTCAGAAAGCCTGAAGTTTCTATAAATTACAATCTATTTCTCCCAACTCAGAGAGCTAATTATCAACATAATAAATATTTGATTCTTCCAGCTGCCAACATAAACTATAGAACTTTAAGACTGTCTGACTCTGAGAGTCAATTAAATGATTCATACCCTAAGAAATTCACCATTTTATAACTCCCCTGATCATTTCTCATAATTTCCACAACTTTACACAGCATCAGCTGATGAAAGGGTCTATATGTTAAAGATCTTATTGTTGAGCAGAAACTTTATATATTATAAAAGATTTGCTTATGTAAAAAGTAATGTACAAATCTTCCCAAAATGTGTATTAGGGCTCTCAGACAACAGACGTCAATTGTCAGATGGGCTGTCACAGGAGGGATGAATAGGGCTTGTCTTGATCAAGTGTTCAGACACATCATTAGTGTAAGGTCAGATTCATTCAAAGAGCAGGGAAGGCAGAAAAATTAAGTATTGATGCTTATTATGAAAGACCAATACAAAAGGGCTTCCCAGTGGAAAATCACATGCTCATGTACTCTAATATGTATCATAGTTATTAGCTTTCCATTTTTTAAAATTTTATTTGAGAGCCATAAATGAAACCTTTGTTTCACCTGTAGTTCTTCTCATCGTATATGAACCTTAAAAACATACTGATGCTCTCCAGGCATGGTAGCGCACACCTGTAATCCTAGAGGCTCAGGAAGCTAAGGCAGGAGGATCACAAGTTCAAAATCAGCCTCAGCAATTTGACAAGGCCCTAAGCAACTTAGTAAGACCCTGTCTCAAAATAAGAAATAAAAAGGGTTGAGGATGTGGCTCAGTGGTTAAGTGCCCCTGGGTTCAATCCCTGGTACCAACAAACACTAATCCTCTAATTAAAAACCATTATGTGCCAATAGATTTCTGAAATTTCATTCCCCATTTTTCCAATCAAAACAAAGTATTTTTTCTTCTCTCCTCTCTTGAGTACCTGAGGGTAAACTCAATTTTTTGAAGTCATGTGCTCATAAACCTCAAAGTCACTACGGGGCTTGGTGGATTAAATGTATTATTGGCTATGTAGAAAGTCCTATTAATTTTATATCCTGCCCTTTATTTAGTTACAACTATTAACTTTCTCTGAATCAAAAACTGAAAAGAATTTCATCCAGAACCATAATATTTATTTATTGTTAAAATTCATTTCACTTGCTACTGACATGGTCTTTTAAAATATTCAAGAGTCCTTACAAGTGAGTGTCAACAGTAGAAAAGTGTATTTAACTGGGGACCAACAATTTAGCATCACAGGATTCTAGTTTCTTCATCTGTAAGCAAGAGGGTGGAACTAAATAATCTCTCCTGCTTTTCAAACCCAAGGATTCTATTATATAAAAATGTTTTACACCAATATTGAGAATTTAGGTACGAGTTATCAGAAAATATCTGTGAATCAGACATAAAGTTCATACTAATTTCCGATTTAATTTTGTGTGTTTACTGGGTAATTAAAATATACTTTAATGTAGAATAATCAGATTTTAATTTTTTCCTAATATAATGAATATGTGTAAATATATAAAACTCTTCACTTAGCTTTATCTGAAGCCTATTTTTCTTTTTAGAGCAAGACAATTAAAGAATACCTTCACCATCAGTGAGAACTAACCAAGCATCTTCTTCAAGAATTCTGTCAGAGCCTCTAAGAAGAGAACACAATTGACCGAATGCATCTGGGTATTAATATGTGACTGCAGATCAACACCACCAAAATATACAGAGATTACATTCTGGCAAATTTGAGGAATAGCTCATGATTAATAAAATAAGAATTATTTAACATTTTTAAGCCTATGTAACTGAATACATATTTTTACTCACTTTATAGCTGTTTTCCCACATTTCCATTTTATGGAAAATAGACTGGTAAGACACTGTCCCTGATCTTTAAAATTTCAAATCTGAGTAAGTAAATGTGTATCATGTGGGGAGACAACTCAATAACTTGCGTAATTCAGAAACCAAAGGTCGGCATGCTGAGGGAGGTGACAAGATTGGTGGCTGCCCCGAGGGGGCTGTGTGGTTGAAAAGTTATGTAAAGAACAAAATCTTGATAAATGGTCACGATGATTCGCACTCAACTTCCGTTCATGATTATTACATTTTTGAATCATGGCTGGCTAGTCATCTATTACAGGACGAAGGAGGTTAGTGGTTAAGTGCCTGGAGGACAGTGAGATCACCTGGCCACTCTCAACTAAGTGTACAACTCTGAACAAGCACTCAGGGCCAGGATGCTTGCCTGCTTTCTAAACAAAGGAATAAATAAATAGATTAAAGGGTTGTGGGCAAGATTAACTTAGTTAATACACAAAAAGCTTTTAAGGAAGTGCCTGGTACTTGGTCAGCCTTCATAAATGGTATTTCCCTTTGTCCCCCAATTATGGGCTGGGAATATTATTAGGATATTGTTTACCCTACAGGAAATTGCAGAAATGCTCAAATAACATTGTTTCAAAAAATGAATGTCATATAGCCCATGTAGGACATTAGAAGACACAAGATCAATTAAAAATTTAAGAAGCTTTGTATCTCTGAAAAGGTTGGATGCCATTGCTCTGGGGGTAAGACTAGGGAAGTAAAATACCAATGTCTCTTTTTTCACTCCTGGTACCTGATATTCTCTAGAGACTCTTGGAGCATTGTGGGACTAATAACTTCTGAATCATTCTGGCATTTGCAGAGACGATGATAAATAATCAGAACAACATATTATACCAGCTTTGCCAGTGATAAAAACATTTGTAAATTTGTCTGGGGTTGGTACAGTATTAGATAATTTAATTTTTTCAACAAGTTGTTTAATTTCCAATTCCAAGTCATAATTTTTTCTTTCAACAGAAATGTCTTGCCTTCTGAGGTGTGTTAATTAAACATTGGCAACGTGCACAGGAATACACAGAGAACTATCTGTTCAGAGCAGATCTGGTAGACTTCAAGGGCAGAGAGCTTGTGGAATAACTCAATTTTATGGTCTCTGTGACCAAGAACGTGTGACCTGTCCATATGCTTCTGAAGTATAACTAGTTGACTTTGCAGAAACAGGAGAAGGAACTGGAGCACCTTTGAGAGTTGTAGGGTGCTCCAATGTGATATCTGTGTTCCCCCAAATTCATATCATATTCATAAATCCTAACCTGCCAGGTACAGGTGTCAGGAGAAGGAGACTTCGGGAGGTGATCAGGCTATGGAGGTAGCGTTCTCATGTGCTGGATCTGCTGTGTTGGTAAAGAGGCCCCAGAGAGTAGAGGCAGCTCAGTGAGGACAGGTGAGAAGACAATGCCTGGGAAACCAGAGCGCAAGGCCTCAGCAGACACTGAATCTTCTGGCCGTTTGGTTTTGGAATGCCCAGCCTCCAGGACAATAAGCCACCAGGCAGGTGGTAATTTGGTTGGAGCAGGTCAGACTGAAACACCCAGGGTCATCCTGCTTCAGATGATTTAGGACCAGCCATGTCCCACATACTTTGGTTTTATTAAAGAATTCAAGTCTTGATTTATTGTTTCAAAGCAACTATTTAAGACGTTCTCTGCCAAATGTCCTTTTATCTCAAGAGAGGGGAATCAGGGAAAAGTACTCTTGAAACACCCTCCAAGCGTCTTGGGGGAATGATTTTGTGCTCTGACATATGTCTAAGTGTGGGAGCCTCTGCAGCAAGTCAGTCTGTGGGGAGAATCGTCAGAACATGCAGGAGGGACAGCAGCACATTCTGCTCAGGCAGATGACACACTTAGGGACGAAAAGCCTGCCCAGTGCGGATGCGATTTACACACCCCTAAGAAAGGCCTAAAAATTATAGGCGAAGCATAAGGTGTAAAATGGGACACGGTCTCAAAATCCCAAGGACGTTTTTACATATGCCTTTTTTAAAGTTTATCATAGCTTCTCACGTTCCTATAGCATTTTTTCTCTGAGGATTTAAACCTCTAACGACTTTCACTCATTTTTAAAGTTCCAATTCTTCCTGACTGTGTTCCCATGAGATAGAAGGAAACTAGCTTGCATCTTACAAGAGAGAGAACCCAAATCCCAATTAAGCAGAAGATGCCAACATAAGGAACACAGAAGAGTGACCCCATAGCTGATCAAGCTCTGCAGTGGCTCCCCACGATGTGATGTGCTCTACCTACAGGGAGCCTGGCCCTGCAGGGTTACACCAACATGCTCCAAGTCCCACAAAAACTTTGTGTTGGTCATATATTACTGAGGTTTCAAAGCCTCTGGTGACCTTGCAGGAGAAAATTGCTTTCAGATTTAAAAAGAATAATGGCAAAGCCTTCTACTGCATTCCACTAGATGCAACGGTGGTCCTTAGAACAACACTTTCTCTTAAGTCCACGGAAGTTAGATTTTCAATTTTCTTTTTTGTTTGTCTATTTATTACTGGGGATTGAACGCAGAGGCACTTGACCACTGAGCCACATCCCCAGCCCTTTTTTGAATTTTATTTAGAGACAGGGTCTCGCTGAGTTGCTTAGGGCCTCGCAAAGTTGCTGAGGCTGGCTTTGAACTTGCCATCCTCCTGCCTCAGCCTCTGGAGCTGCTGGGATTACACATCTGGCTGGAAGCAGCTTTTAAAGTGTGCAGCTTTTAAAGTGTGAGACTTGAAGAGCTTCAGGGTTGCTAATTTGAATTATTTCCATTTCAAGCATGTGAGGCTAATGTACTAAGACAAGGATTCTCATCCTTGCCCTCTTCCTACTATCCATGTTATAAGTTTATGAACAGCTTCATTTTTCTCAAGGGTTGATTTTATTCAAGCAAAATACTGTTCTTTTTAAGTATTAAAAAAGTTTAAAAAGCTGTTATTTTCATAAAATCTCAAGAAAATCTCCTTGAGAGATTGGTCATTCATTTATCACTTCACAAACATTTAATGAGCACTTATAATATACTGAGCGCAGCACTGAGGTTTGGGGATGGAGCAATGAGAAAGGTAGATAACCCTGTTCTCATCAGCTCACGTCTGACACAGACCTCTAAGAGACTTACATTCCTGGGACCACTCATGGTGACCTTGTGATAAGGCCAGAAAAGCCTGTTCACATGGTGAGTTTCAAGTCCAACAAGCCAATTTCATAATAATAATTTAAAAAGTAGAATATTTAGAGATATGGGAAAAGGGAGGAGGAACCAAAGGGCAGCACTTATTTATCTTTAAGATCCTTGCATTCGATTTGGGAAGCTTCTGAATATTTTAGGTGTTCTGTGGAACACAAACGATTTTTCACTTGGAAAAGTCGAAAATTTTAAGAACTGAACCATGTCTCTGAAATTACTTGCCAGCTTTACTTCAGTCAAACCTGAACTCAAAAGATTAATGGATATTTATTTCAGTCTCCAGTGAGAGTTTTAACAAAGAGTTATTTTCCTTTCATTGAACTTTTTGGTATTCAAATCATAATAGCTAACTACAGCTAACGATTACACAGCAATTTAGTGTTTGCGAGATATGATGTTAAATATTTCACACGCATCACTGTATTTTATTCTTCCAACACTCTTAAGATGATGACATTATTATCTCTGTTTTACAGATGAGTAGAATAAAATTTAGGCAGACTAAGTAACTTTGATGAGAACAAGGTCCGACAGGTCAGTGTCAGTAACCTCCACCCTCACGGTGCTGAGGGCAAGAACCGGGAGACATTTTAAATGAGAGCTCAGTAATACAATTTGATATTCCTTTAAAAAAAACCTTACAGACAGAAGAAACAGTGACAAAGAATCCCATGAAGGACTTGGTATGCGCCACTGCTCAAAGGATTGACTGGTCTTTAGTGCCCTCCTATCCCTCTCATTAAGCCAGGGAAAGCCATAGCTTCATATACTCCTAAGCACAAAGAAACAATGTGAGGCATCAGCTTCAATTCTCTGGTCTTTTTGCTTGTATAAGAAAATCACTGGTCTTTCCATTAGCCTCTGCACTTAAAATAAAAGCAAGGAGGCAGGAAGCAGCTTGTCCCATTTCGGGTGGACTGAGGACACATGCTTCTCTTACAGTAGATTCTCTGGCTTCAGCTCTGAGCTGCCCTCTATTTCCAACATCTGAGAAAATCAGGAGTGAAGAGTTACCCACATTATTCTATGAAGAAGAAGTATTGCATGCAATAGATGTTGTTACAGTTATTCTTATAGAATACTGAGAGAAGGGGTTAAACATCACTTCCAGCTGGGCATGGGGGTACATGCCTGTAATCCCAGCAGCACAGGATGCTGAGGCAGGAGGAACAAGAGTTCAAAGTCAGCCTCAGCAATTTAATGGGGCCCTATAAATTTAGCGATACCCTGTCTGAAAATAAAATATAAAAAGGGCTGGGGGGGGGGGCTCAATGATTAAGTGCCCCTGGGTTCAATCCCTGTTTATATATGAAAAATGAAAGAAATGACAAAAATTCACTTTCTTCCAGAAATAGAAACTTAAATTCTATTGCCTAATCAGTGCTCTCTTTGATAAAAAGGAGTACTGTTTTAAGTCCTGAAATCACCACAGAACATACCTTTGCCTTAATACTTACTACGTAATTATTTAACAAAGTGAATGTACCTGGAAATTAAAAAGGGGGGAGTAAATGAAGGAATGTTCTCTCAATTAAATTTACAAGGAAACATCTTCCAATGGTTTCTAGAAAACCTGCCCAAAACAAAGCACGCATATTACATAATATTCATGGGTTTATATGCATTTAAGTGTATTTGGATAAAGCTGATCCAAGAAGCAGATTTTAAAAATCTGTTTTGTTATTGGCATGGTTCAGAACCACCAATAATTTTTATTTTAGAAAGCCCTGCAGTGTTAATGAGAGAAACCAAAGGAACAGTTATAACATAGCTATGGCTTCCAGTAAAGGGAGAAAATTCATATGACTAGGAAGTTCACTGTGAGTTCTTTTAATTCACTAGTTCCCCCAAACAGGAATGCGTTTCAAGTGTTCTTGAAAGAGGAAACTAACCTATACCTTTGAAAAGGTTTTGAAAATAAGTTTCAAGATTCTCAGTGACCTTTCATATTTATATTGAAGCTCTTCTTTCTTTCCTTATTTTTTGGTTCCAGGAGTTAAACCAAATCCAGGGGTGCCTAACCACCAAGCTGCATCCACAGCCCTTTTAAATTTTTACTTTGAGATAGGTTCTCACTAAATTGCTTACAGTCTTGCTAAGTTACAGAGGATGGCTTTGAACTTGAGGTCCTCCTGCCTCAGCCTTCTGAGCCGCTGGGATTATAGGTGTGCACCCTGCTGAAGCTTTTCTTTATATAAGGTAAGTGTCCCGCCACATACACTTTTCCATACTTCAGATAAACCCAAATGGCAAGACCTATGAACTGAAGTAAAACAGAGCTAGTAAATCTGCTTTTATATTCTCCATTTACAAATAAAAATTCCAGTCCGGCTTTGGACAACATGGTCTGGATTAGGAGATCCAGCGCTACCTTTGGAATGCAAAGATCTAGATGTGCTGGCTGGGCCTACTGCACAGTGGGTTTGTCAGATGTAACAAATCTCTGACTATTTTGGACCCTCACTTTCATCAGTGGCAAAATAGGGGTAAATAATACCTAATGTAAATGCCCCAAAGGTTGGCATGAACTTCTCCCAAGACAATGATTCCAAGAGAATTTTGAAAGGATGGGTAAAGTTTCCTCTGGGAGTGGCCTTTTCAAAAACAGATCTTTATAAACCTGGATGTATCAGCGGTGGGAGTGAAAAGCAGGTGGCTGAGGTCTGAGTGATGGATATTGTGGAGCTTGGGTCTGGTCTCATATGAGGAGATGGGGGTGGAAGCAGTGGGGAGCCAAGCTGGAAGGGGAAAGACAGGAAGAACTGCTCTGGAGCACAGGAGCTGCGGAAGTAGGAGGGAGGGTGCAATTAAAAGCACGAAAGCAAAAGAAAGGAGCACACCAGTAGTAGACCAGCTCATGAAAAAGTGATGCACATTCACTTGCAAAACTTGTATCAGGATATGAAAACATAAAGATCCAGGGTGACCTATGCATGTGTTTGTGTGTGTCTCCCCTTCATGAGACTTCATTAATTTCTGAAGGCGGGTACCTTCTAGGGGAGCTAGTATTTCAGAGGCGAACATGACACTGACCTCTCCACGTGTTGCATCCTTAGGTGATGGTTGTGCTTAAGAGGCACAGAGACTTCTAGTTTTAGCTAGCTAGATCCTTTGGATCAAGGTTTGCTAATGTAATTAGCTGCTTTCATGAGCACTTAAAATTATAGTTATTGTGTATTTATTAGAAATTAAAACTTCATTCATTTATTATTTATACAAATTTGTGGTTATGTGTTCCAAATATGTGCTCCTGGCATTCTTTTTTCTTTCTTTCTTTTTTTTTTTTTAAACCATGGCCTGTTGCCACAAAAAATCTGCATTATGAGGTGATGTTTTTGTATGTGTGCTCTCTGACCCCTGCATATGCATATTCAATTAAAGCATATGTTTGAGGCAGGAAAACTGTGACTACTCCTACCAAGATGTGATTAAAATCATGAAGCTATGAAATAGCTCACCACGAATGGGCTATGTCAGTAACTTAGAAGCCAGCTGTTTTTCCGCCTCCAGTGCACAAAATCATGTGACACTTAAGTCAACTGGGATGAAGGCAAAGGACATGCTCTAACACATATAATTGTAATTATGCATATTTATAAGTAATAAGTATATTACCCCCCCATATGGATCTAACAAAATTATGTCATTACCCAGATTGTAACAATGACAGGATTTATATTTTGTGAAAGAATCATAAATGAGAATTGCTACATTTCACATACTAAGTAAAAGTATCTGGTGCAAAAAGAAAAGGGAATGCTCCTTTGTCGATACTTCTCATTGTTCTGCACATACATGGCTTTTAGAAAGCCTTCAAATTCATTAATAAGTACCACCTTGCAAAACCAAAGCATTGCTTAAGATGATCCCAAGCAAAAACTGCACAATGATTTTGAGTTCACTTAACACAATTTTCAAGATTACAGTTTGAAAGCTTGAGAGTCAAGGGCATGCCACTACACAACTGAATCAATAGTGGTGAAAAAGGTTAGTTAGTGGTTACACGATAAATGATGTATCATGTTTACATTTCAAGGGCACTAATGTCCTGCTAAAGAGATAGTACATGCCTATGCACCAGGCAAAGGCCTGTTATTGAATGTCTGATGCATTCTAACAGCATTTCATAATAAAGTAGCATTGGCTGGTAAGGATCCACAGATGAAGCTGACAAATAAAAATACTATTTAGTTGCAATTAGGAGTGTGTATATGAAAGGCTGGGCAATGACGGGACTGCATGTGCACAACTACTATTCTATTTTCACATGTGTTTAAAGCACACTACAAGAAGCAATCAAGGAGCAAAGACAATAGTACATTTCTTTAAAACTTATAAATGAAATGAATATAAATAACTTCTACTCATGAATTTCCTTATATTGACAAAGGCTGACTCCCAGGGGCAACATATATTCAAACACATTAAATTGGTAAGACATAGAGACCTACCTGTGACAAACAGGTAACATTATCTCTGTAAGACTGTCAACACACAGTGGCAATGTAACTTTACTAATTCACTTGTGAAGGTTTGAATTCTCCCCAAAGACAAAAGCCCTTGAGTATTTCTTTAAATTACCAGCATTAGCATAGTGCCTGGCACAGAGATGCTCAAAATATGTCTGATTTCTAATTAGCTAATTATTATAATGGAGCAAATTTTTGGAAAATATTAAAATCATTTAAGTTTTGTATATCATTCAAAAAATGGAGTTAGGACAGTTTCTGATTAAAGACATACCCTGTTCTTCTTTGTTCTGCAAGTATTCATTGAATGCCTACTACGGGACAGACTTTCAGTCCAAAAGAAAGAAGCAATATGCCTATTCTCATGCACACACTTAAGGGCTGTGATAGAGAGATGTAGTGGTGACCCAGAGAAAGTGATGAATCCAAGCTGCCTTCAACAAGGGGGTGAGTGCTTAGCTGTGGAGAAGGCTGTTATCAAAGAGAGCAGACAAATGATATGGAACTTTGGAGAACATGCACATTTTGAAGGTTTGTAAGGGAAGACAAGTAAATAATAAGATATCATAGAAATGTCCAAGTCCATTTAGTTATATCCTGTGGAGCAATAACATTAGCTACATATCAGTTACAGCATCATATAGTCTTCCATCCCTTTATAATAATGGTCCACATTAGAGTTTGCTAAACACTATCCTTAGAGCTTTTATGTGATGAAGCACATTTAATCCTCGTAATAACCATGAGACAGGTATTATTATATTAGTAAACCCCATTTTATAGATTAGGAAGCGGAGGCACAGAGATATTAAATAACTTGCCTAAGGTTACAGAGTTAATATATAGTAACAGAACTATGAAAATAAAAGTAAGTAGACTGATCCTTTAATCCCTACTTTCTTTCTTCTGCCTCCCTTAGTTTTAAAGATTAAGATAATGACATCTTTCAGGATACCTCATAGCACTGTGATGAGAAGTAAATAAAATGATATAGAAGAAACTGTGTGAAACTCTAAGGAGCTTAGGAATGTAAAATGTCACTGGAAAGTGGTTCTAATAAGGTCCACTGTCCATTTGTGGTGTGCTCAGACTTCCTTGCTTTCCTCTGGAGAGGTGTGATGGCAGTGAGGAGTTTGTGGAGAATCACTTTGGGGACTGACCTCCACCACCACAGGATGAATTATTTACCAGCAATATAACCAGGCATGCCCGGGAGCAAATTATTGATTCGAGGTCCCATTCCTAAAACCATATCAGATTCCTTTGTCACGCAGAAGGCAAAGTCAGACATAAATGGTATTTTGATGATTGGCTTTATGGGAGTTGATAATTAAGAGTTGACATTTTAATAAAAACATCTAACATATATGATCCAGCTCTGTACAGCTCTTTTAACCTCAGTTAACGCTGTTATGGATTGATAATACCTTTCAAAAAGTTAAGAGTTATTTAGTTACTCCAATATCTCCTCAAAATGCAGCCATTAAAATCCTGTCCCTCAATGTAATGGAATTCAGAGATCGGGCCTTGTGGGGGTTATTAGATTTACGTGAAGTCATGCGGGTGGGGCTCCTAGATGGGATCAGGGTCCTTGTAAGTAGAGGAGGAAAGACCAGATCTCTCCCTTGCTTCCCTTTGGGAAGACACAGGAAGAAATCAGCCTTCTGCAAGCCAGAGGAAGACCTCAGTGGGAACCCCATCCGAGGCTGCTGGCTTGATTGTGGACTTCCACTCTCCAAAAATATGAGAAGTAAATTCTGTTGTTTAAGGCACCCTGTTTAAGGCATTTTGTTATGGAAGGCCAAACTACGACACATGTAACTTTTAATCTTTTTTTTTTTTTTGCTGCATCTTACCCCAGAGGCAAGGTAGTGAGGAGTCTAATGCCTTGCTAAAGGGCAAAGGTCAAGAGCAGACAGGATTATGACCAGCATCCCTTGACTCTAAATCTTCTGCTTCTTTCCTGAGTTGCCTGGAAACTTGTTCTTTGTATTTCTTCACCCCAGGTCAGTTTTTAAAGCCTTTAAAAAAAAATTACTGGAGAATAAAAATCTATCTTCAGTACTTTGGAGGCCACATCTCCCTCTGTGGCCAATTATAACACTAGATTTGTTTGGTGGCCATTTCCTACAGAGTAAACCATCTTGAGTTTATCATATCAGGAGGCCCTTTTGGGTGTGCCCTCTGGGGACCATGGGCCCAAAGTTTGCCACAAGCTGGTGAGGCCTAGTTTCTTGACTCACAAAGATAAATGACTTTTAACTCTTTCTATCAACTTGCGCTGACACTTTGCACAGTGTCACTTCAAATTCAGTACTAGCTGAGTCAGCAAACACACTAAAAAGAAAGGAAAAAAAAAAGGTATTTATTCTTTGTTCAAGTGAAAATGTCATATGCTTTAATCCTGTTAAACCCCAGACCTAGAATTTAAAGCTTGTTCCAAATCCTATTTCCAGAGTTGTAATGTTTGCAGGGTGTTTGTGTCTTAGAATGCATGTCAATAAAAAAATTATGAGGTTGATTTTCAAATCCACTCATAAACACCAGAAACAAAAAAGCCATCAAATTTGCATACCCAAAGGACAAAGTTTAAAAAAAAAAATTAGCCACACAAAGCCCATTCAAGAGGTGACCCTTTTTTATTGGACTAATTACAAGGAAGTATAAAAGGGCAAGCTTTTATTAATCAAGCTCTTTTCACTCAGCCATGAAGAACTGTGAGGCAGAAAAAAAAAAAAAAAAAGCAAAGAGACAGAGTGTTAAAGTAAGCCTGATAATTAAATTCAGGATCAGGTGGATCAGAGGGAAGGCCATAAAAGTCAGGTAGAGGTAAAAATTGAAATCCTAATCCTTTATAACACTCTATGGTTTGTGGAAATAAGAAGAGAAAGCAACCTTACTAATGTATTTATTTTGAGGCATCAATAAAGAAGGTTACAGTCAAGAGAAAAGTGAAAGGTAACAAATAATACTGCTGAGATATTTTGTAGGATCTTGCCTTCTATGGCTAAACATACTTTCCAACATAATCTCCATTTATTATTACATCATCTCTGCGAAATAAATGGGCAAGAGCAGGCATGAGGGACTCAGTCTTGTCCCAGATTACATGAATTAGGGAGTGACAGAACAGTCAAATCTCGACTTCTGAATTTCAGGTTGGTATTCCAACATTGTTCCTCCAACGTTTTGTCAAGCATGACAGTGTAAACCGAGAATGGGCAGAGATGATTAACTAATGTGTACAGGCTTCTAACATGAAAAAAAAAAAAAAAATCCTTCTAAATTTGAGTATTTCTACTTTTGTTGAAAATACTTACTAAGGGGTAGGAAATAGCTACCAAAAAGTAGAAAGGAAACCACCCAAGTTAGGAGACAGAAGTTCCACTCTAATTTGCTGCTGTGCATACTTGGACCAAAGGGCTTAAACTAGCTGAGACCTCAGTTTTCCTACCAATATGGTGAAGATATTGAAAGAGATAATATTCACTGATCCAGTGCTCTGAGTGTCCCGTACCATATGGTGTGCCTAAAGCCAGGGAAAAGATGAGTTCTGAAGGGTCTCAGTCTTGGATGGTGGGAAGACATCACACTCATACCAACGAATAAAATAAATTGTAAGGTGTGATAATAAGGTTAATATGGTGACGTGGATCAGAGAGGAAGCAGGTGATAGTGTAGGGGATGGTAGTTTTTATAGAGAAGAGAATTTTTAAGCTAAATTTTTAAGAAGAGAATTTAAGTTTTAAGAAGAGAATTTAAGTTTTTCCAAACTGACTTCCTTGATGACCAAGGTGTTTTGGGAAAAGTACTATTCACAGAGTCCATGCAAGACGGGTCAGATTTATGGGAAGGGAGAAGCCCGGTGTGATGCAAGGGGCTTCAGATGTTTGCAAAGGGCATTGCGTGTGGTTAAGGGCTTTGGACTTGCGAATATGACGGACCACAGCAGGGCTGCAAAGAGAGGAGCAACTCCACCTGCCTTTTACAATGATCACTCAGGCATGGTGAGGACCTGCTCCAGGAGAACAGAAAGAATCTGATGCAGTGAGACCAGCGGGCTCAGGGTAATATTTTAGGCAAGATATGAGGAGGCACGTGGGGTGAGAGAGAATCAACAATGCTGAGAAATACTCAGGAGTGGGAGACCTAGGATCAAAAACAGTTGTGGGCTTTGGCAGAGCTGGAGTTCCGCTGAGGTTTCTAGCTTGGGTGATTTTGTATATGGCAAATAGGCAGAAAATTGACCTCGGGGGATATGAACAAATAAATCCAATGGCTCTTTTAGTGCTAAAATCTTTCCATGGAAGAAAGAGGCCAGGGTATTTAATGTTTTGGGAAAAGGGGCCCTCATGTATGAAGATCCATTTATTTAGTTGCAGTTAAGTGGCTCATGAAGCAGTCCCGTATTTTAAAGTGGGCTGTTGACATGTCGTACGCGGAGGTACAGCGAAGAACTAGAAAGAAATAGAATGAAACTTCCAGTCCTTTGCCCCTGGGGACACAGGCACGCTGCCTTGTCTGTGGGTCTGTGGACTGGGTCACTCCACTTCTTTAGACTCATCAGTTGCTTGTGGGCAAAAAGTTTTATCTTCAGATTTTCTTTGTCTGAAAAACTTTTCTGTCTGTCCCCCATCCACAACCACAAGTTGCTCACATAAAAACAAGGAATCATCTCTAACTTTCCTCTTTCCTTCAATTCCTTCCAGAAGCAATGATTGACAATGCCTCCAGAACACGTCCTCGTTGCATCCCCTTCCCTCTTTCTACCAATGCCACTCTATGAAATCTGGACCCATCCTTCTGCTCAAACACCGCCCTAGCCTCCCACTCACTCCCCTGTCTCCTCCATACAGTCCTGTCCCCCTGAGCAGCCAGATTAGCCTTAAAAATAGAAATCCAATCATTTCACTCTCAAAATCGTCCTATGACTTCCAGCTTCCTGCGCACTCTGTTTCAATTCCTGCCAACCTCTGACCTTGTCTTGTTTTTTGGTTCTTTGAATGTTTCTTGTCTCCTCCCATCTCGGGGCCTTGCTAGAGTTGTTTTTGGCACATGGCGTAGCTTCCCTGGACCCTCCCTCAGCTGGCCCCTTCTTGCCGGCAGCCTCCCAGCTTTTGCATCTGCACTACCACCAGTCAGGTCCCTGGAACATGTTCATCAGCATGCTTACCACCACCAGACACCTGCTGGTTGTCTATCTCACTGAACTTCAAGGTAAGCCCCAGGAGAGCAAGAGTCTTGTTGGGTGTGGTGGCATACCCCTGTAATCCCAGCAGCTTGGGAGGCTGAGACAGGAGGATTTGGAGTTCACAGCCAGTCTCAAAGCACCTCTCTGTTGCTGAGGCTGGGCTTAGTGAGGCCTAAGCAACTTGGTGAGACCCTGTCTCTAAATAAAAATAAAAAGTCTTGGGCATGTGGCTCAGTGTTCGGGCACCCCTGGGTTTAAACTACACAAAGGAAAAAAACAAAAAAACCACAGTATCCTCAGATTATAGCAATGTGGATTGCCCAGTCACAGTAACTGTGAGGGAACAAATGAATGAACATGAATATTAATGTTATTGAATTAAAAAAAAGAATTTCTGTCAATAAGATGATCAGGTTTATAAGTGACATAGAATCTGAGCACTTAAACTGTAGGTTGAAATTAAATACAGGTTAAGAGAAAATAAAAAGGGTAAGCAAGTGAAGGCCACATAGCTGCTAGGCAGAAAAGAGATTATGCTAGTACATTCTATAAAAGCAGAAACGTCATAAAGTGAAGAAGCAGTATAATGCCATCCTCATTGGTTAAAAGGCACTGCTGGAATCTTCTGGTATTTCTTGAAGCCCTCTTCCCTTGAAAACCATCCCAGCAATCACCAACATTCAATCAAGTCTCCCATTTGGGAGAGAGAGAGGCAGACATGCAAACTTGAGTATTCTCCTTGAATTTTTCCATGCCAACTGTTTACTCTCTTGCTGCTGGAGGCCCGCTTCACAGAGAACGCAGTGTGAATAGCTCCCCCCAGAGTGGCACAAAATGGCCGTCCTGAAAAGATAACAGCAAGCCCAACATGGCACAAGATGGCTAGCTGGTTCAGTGTTTGAATTTGGATAGATTTTTCCTTAAAAAAAGGTCCGGAAAAAAAAATTTCTTTTAGAGTTGGGGCTATGCACAGTCAATTCATAATAATCAAAATGACAATGAGGCAAACTATATTATTCTGGAGTGCTCCATTTGGCTCAGGTTTTAATATAATTTAAGCAAAGCTTAAAGTGTTCTCTTACCGGTGTTCCCAGGACTCTTGGGCCCTCACCACACAGGTTTCCCCTGCTTCTTCCCTCTCCTTGGAAAAAGAACATTAGGCACACAATCTTTTTTTTTTTTTTTTTTTTTTTTTTGGTACTGGGGAATAAACTCAGGGGAACTTGACCATATCCCCAGCCCTATTTCATTTAGAGACAGGGTCTCACTGAGTTGCTCAGCACCTCACTCTTGCTGAGGCTGGCTTTGAACTTGCGATCCTCCTGCCTCAGCTTCATAAGCCACTAGGATTACAGATGTGCACCACTGCACACAGCTAGCCACACAATCTTATGATATGTGTAGACCTGGAGGAGTTCCTAAGATAATGTTTGGAAAAGACCTGCTGGGATCCTGGAGTGTGGAAAAGACATTCTCTACCAGCCAGAGCCATGCTGGCCTGCCAAAAATTGTTTTGAGATTGTAACACAGAAAAACTTCCAATGACAGGATCTATGATCAGTAAATGGCAAAACTCACTCAGGTCACCAGAATCTCACAGGAAACACTGGTACCCACTAATAGAGGACAAGAGAGGGTAGAAAGAGTCTAGTCCCAGATAGAATTAGAGACTAAGGCATCCTGGCCCATTTCAATTTTAGGACCATATCACAAAGTCTCCTCTAAAGACCATTTCCCCAGTATTCACAGCACACGCTCAAGTTTTACCAACTTTCTCCTGTAGGTGGCAGCAGCTTTCTTCTGTTCTGAACATGGTTGCCTTGGCCTTTGTTTCCTACCTCCAATATAATTTCATACTTCCTTTTTTTAAAATTTTTATTATTAAATACTTCCTAGCCAATGCAGTTTGAGGAAGATTGCTGTAACTCACTTTCATGGTAAGAAATCAGTCCATTCTTCAGTTAAACTACAGGGTTCTTCAAAGAGCACAAAATAATTCCAAAAGTGATAGGTAATAGCATTTTCTTTCTCTAATCCTACAAACTGCAAACACTAAGAAATGCTATGTTTCCTTTTATTTAGGTTTCTGAGGGAAAAAAAAAGGCAATGAGTAGAGGAATGGGAAAATAGATGGAACTGGAGAGATTTCTGTTTTACAATTACATTAATTTAATCCTATGGGTGATTTAAATCATTGCTTCTCCACAGGATGTAACTTGATGTGTCCATTTATAAAGGTGCTCTGCACACATTAGAGAAGTTTTATTTAGCCTTCACAGAAACTGAGGGAAACTGGCTGCTTCTCTTTATTGGACAGCTATCGTTTCTGCTTAGATGTAACATGTAGCCCTTCTGGAAAACACATTTACCTCACCTACTGAGCTGCAGTCCAAGCCTATACCCACCCAGACTCAGGATCCTACTCTGTTAAAGAGTCAAGGGTCCAAGGGACTTGAAGTAAATTACAGCCTCATTTGAGGCTGTAATAAATGCTGGGCGGGTCAATGAATCACCTAGGTGGTAGTAAAGAGATTCCTTTTATGTAAAGCTGAAATTTGATGGTGGGCTAATACCGAAGGTTTATGAAGCACTTTCTTCCAAGGTGATACTACGAACAGTTTTATCTCTTGGGCACTCTTCCCGAGACCCAATTTACATAGTTTGGGTCAGACATCATTCATTCATTCACTTAAAGAGAATTACTGATGTGTAGGAGGCATAAAGGTTAATTAAGGGGCTGGCAGTGTAGCCCAGTAGTAGTGCACTTGCCTGGGAGTAAGGCCCTGAATTTGATTCCCAGAGCTGTAATTAAAAAAAAAAAAAAAAAAAAAAGTAATTTTGAATCAGTGACAGATTTATGCCAGAACCCAAACTTGTAGACACAAGTTTATGCATTTCATAGGTGGTTGCTTTGCTTTCTGCCTATTTTATATGTCATCACAAGAACTATGTATGTTTAGGTTTAAAGAACACATTATAAAATACGTGGATGAAAGGCAGACTCTGGAGTAATGAAGGTTCAAGGTGATTAAGATCAAACACTTTTAAGTTTCCAGGAGAAGGGGGTCTGGGTCTCTTCTGATTAAACATCCTCAGTTTAGGCTCTTCAATAATCAAGAGTAAGACCTAAGAGAAACCACTGATCTTAGTTATTAATGAGAGTGTAACTTTTTAAATTATCCAAACTATTAAAAAATTTGTTGCTGCAAAGGGAAAACATTAAAGTCCCTACTGCCCTTAGCAACAGCTTCTAGAAGGATAAACAGATGGTGCTGGTTTAGGATGAGGAGTGTTTCCCACCACGTTTTGGTACTAACCTCTTCCTTTGGGAAATGACTCCCTCTCCAGGTGCCCTTAGTAGGACTATCTCCTTTGGTCAGAGGTCGGGCACCTGAATGACCAGGACCCCTCATATGTGGCCATACCCGTTTTCCAGTGTTGTGATTTCCAGTGGGTGACATGAAGGCGTTGGAGCTGAGGCACTCCAGGTCTGTGCCAGCCTGTTAGCCCTGCTCCCTAGACTCTGGGTGCTTTCCTGGATGCGGTGCTGCCAGAGACCCTGTTACTCAGCTTCTCTGGCCCCCATAACTTGCCTTATGTCCTTCTGAAAAACTACCTGTTGCTTAAGTTGGCCAGATTCAGTCAGTTTCCATTACTTCCAACAAAGGAACCCTATCTGATAAAGAAGACTAAACTAAATGATAACTTAAAGTTCATGGCTACAAGGGGACACTGGGCTACACCAGACTTGGCAGCCTTCCAACCGTGCACTTAAGTAGCTGTGATCAACATTGGTCTGATTTTGGGTTGGTTTAGGTATTTTGATAAACACACTATCAACTGCACTTATAAAATGGATTAAAAGAAATACAATAATTACAAGGGTACCCGTCTTATTTTATAATTACTAGTGACCAGGTGAGAACCATTATAATACAGGGGAGAATATATTTGACTTTAAAATTGCTAGTACACTGTCCACATATATATATACAGAGAAACTTCCATGGCTTGAAAGATGACATTACACAAATATTTGATAGAGGAAAACCAAAACAAAACTGCTGGCACACTGAGCATTCCCACGTGGAACACCTTAAGATTTATAATCCTGAGCAGTATTCTCAGCATATTCATGAACACATTAGGATTTCTGATTGGGCTCCAATTTTAGCCGTTATTCCTTCAAATACATATTTAGAAGACATCTATATTTCATAATGGATGGCCAATGTTTTAGCCCAAATACACCTACTGAATAATACTATCAAAGAACAAACTTCTCGATACACACACACACGCACACACACACACACATATATATGTATGTATATACACACATACATACACACACATATCATAAGATCTTTCTTCATTTTAACGTGATATGTTAATTATAACATGACCAGTACTAGTGCTATATATAGATACACATTTCTTCATTTCTAAGAAATCAGGCAACATTGTCCTGCACAATATATTAATGATTCCACATGTTCTTCAGGTTTCATTACAACATGATCAATATTTTAAAGTTTAACATCTGAACAAGTTTAACAGCATGGAAGGGGATTGCAATAGACAATAACCCATGTTACACAACTTAAAACCCTGTAAAAAAACTTTCCCAGAGTAAATCATGATTCCAGATTGTATAAATTTTAAGTATCCTTTGCTGTATAAAACCAATCTAAAAGGTAACAATTATATGCAAATATGCTACAAATCCCAGGATTGTAAACAATTGTTTGTTTTGGTACCAGGAATTGAATCCAGGGGCTCTTCACCACTAAGCCACATCCCCAGCCCTTTCTATTCTTTAGAGAGGGTCTCTCTGAGTTGCTCAGGATCTTGCTAAATTGAATTGCTAAGGCTGGCTGTGAAATTGAAATCCTCCTGCCTCAGCCTCCCGAGCCTCTGGGATTACGGGCGTGCGCCATCACATCTGGCGTAAACAAGTCATTTGAACTGTGATCTAATATCTCTCAGTCGTGCTATAATTAGTTCACATGACAGAGTTTTGTTACATGATAGTCACACCTGACTACAATGCTGAGAAAATGCCAACAGAAATCAACAAAGAATTTATTGATCTGTCTTGATAGGTTTATTATCAGGTTTTCCAAATAACATTCATATTGTTCTGAGTTGCTGGTTGCTAAAAACAAAATATTCGGGGACTTTTAAAAGAAAAATATCTCAGAAGTGGTCACCTTTATGCACAGCATGATGTCACATCCCTAATTCTATAATTAGGTAAACAATTACAGAAAAATAACCTACTTTCTTTCCTGAATCATCTTTATTTGGCTAAAGCAATAATAGAGACAAAATCAGCTGATGCCAACAGGAAGTGAACCACTTTTATCACAGAGGTCTTTGCTGAAATTCTGGGTCACAAAAAATTTTAAAAAATTAGGCCAAAGTTCTTTCATAAGGTCAATTTGAGATGGACCACAAGTTTATTCAATTGATTGTTTGTTTGGAGTACTGGGGTTTAAACCCAGGTGTACTTTACCACTGAGCTATATCCCCAGCTCTTTTTATTTTTATTTTGAAATAGTCTCACTAAGTTGATTACGGCCTGGATAAATTGCTGAGACTGACCTTGAACTTGTGATCCTCTTGCCTCAGGCTCAGGAGTCACTGGGATTACAGGCATGCACCACTGTGCCCAGCATGTGGGGTTACAAATTAACACTACAACATTTGGATTTATTTTATTTTTGTGGTGTTGGGGATTGACCTGGGGCACTGTGCATGCTAGAAGTATTCCACTACTGAGTCACATTCTCAGCCCTGAACTACTAAATTAAAGTCTATATAACTGTCATCAAACTGAATTTAACGAGTTGGTTGAACCCATTAAAGAATTAAATAGCTGATATTGTGTTATATATAATATAAAGAATGTGGTTTTGAAGGGAGGTGAATTTGGAGATGGCTTCAAGTGAGGCACTTCCTTTTATTGTAATTTGTACATATCCAGGGAATGGGTTCATGCCAACATCAACTAATGGCCCATTTTCAGACTATGTTATCAAACATCAGAAGGAGCAAGCTTCCAAACAAAACCTAAAGGCAAACCCCTCCTATTGATTTGCCAATATGTACATGTTAAAAACAAGACCAAAACAAAACAAAAACAAAAACAAAAAAAACAAAACCTATATGGGCTTGGCATTCAACTGTAAGTTTCATATATTAAAGTCCATATGTAATATCACGATTTTCTGTTCTATACATCAAGAAGCAAGGCAGTGGAAGACTATGGTAATTAAAAGAACATGATCATGAATATTGAGTACACAAGGATCTGCAAGACAATGGATGGGTATTCTGGCAGAGAGTGCAGGCCACATGTTGGTGAGGGCACCAAAGTCTTCACCAAGCCTTTTCTAATCTCTTGCTTGTCCTACATGTCACTCTAATGGGAACCACCCAGGCAAAAAACCTTCTGCTTAGCTTGCAATGAATTAAACATTCATCTGTTCTTGGTCTTCATGCTGGTAGAAGAGTACCACCTGGTGGAAAGACTATTGGACAGATGTGTAGGGACTTGGATTTATGCCCAAGTTTGACGTGTTACATTTTTGTCTGGGGGCTTCCTTTTCTACGTGTGTAAAGTAATCAGGCTGCTCTGAATTTGTGATGCTTACATTTTCCTTACATCTCAGAAACTATGAATTTGGAAATGCCCTATATTAGCTTTCTGATAGCAACAAATTCAGTGCCATCATCTACCATGGGGGAAAAAAAAAAGTTTAAAAAAGAGAGCAGGTTACTTTAATGGCAAAAATTCCATACATTGCTGCTGATATTCCTCAAAAATATTCCATATAACATTTGTAACTGTGTGAATATAAATATTTAAGTTCATTGTAGAACTATATCTCCAACATTAAAACCTCAAATTGTGAAAAGGTTCTTTTTGCCCTCTGAAAAATTTGTGACACAAAATGTTCACACATCCAAATGTTAAATGCAATTCACATCCAGAATGTATCATCATTTGCATAGAGACTCTATTAAAACTGGAACTGTTTTGTGTATATGGCTACATAAAAATCTCAGGCATGTCAGTAGGAAATAAATCATAACAGACTGGTGGCAACAGCATTCAATTGGTTAGAGAAAATTACTTCTATTTTACTGATGACAATTTCTATTAATAAACAGAGATGGTTTATTGTCTATGTCATCATCAAAAGAGCCCATAAAAAACTCTCTCAAGTTACACCCACCACCAATGTTACGTAACAGCCCTTGGCTGATGTTTTGGGGACACATTCAAAAACAACCACCCTTACCATCATCAAACAAGGATACATGCCCAACTCCTTTAAAACCGTAGGAATTGAGCAGGTGGAACAGGAAGCACAGAGGAGGGAGGAAGGGGTGAGAAGCTCAGGATGAATAGTCAGCTGAGCATGTCTTTGGGACACTCACACTGATCCTGGAAATTTTTGGAGACTCAAATCGACTTCAATGTCCAGTTCACAGGTAATTCCCAGCAAGCCTCTCCCTGAACTGTTCAAGCCTATGCCTACACACTGTGAAGAACAGATTCCAGATCTCTATCATATCTTTGATAAGAAAAGGACACATGTAAGTTGGAAACAGTCACTCTCCTGTGGATTGGATATCAGAGTGTAACAGCTTTAAGCAAAAAGATCTGCAAAGAACAATTTGATCTTCACATTTAACTCTCTAATAAGGAATTTTCCTCATTTGCTCCAAACAGAGCAGGAAAATGTAGCAAATGCTCTAAAAAAGGGTTCACATGGAGAATGGCAGAGTATGAAGCCCAAATATGCCAGTTTGGCATAAGAATTATTATGTGCTGAAGGCAACTCACAAAAACAGACACAAGAAACACCCTCCCCTTTCCCTCTTCCTACCAGGAAGGGCAGGATGGCTCCTAATCTCAAGAGACAACTTTCCATATGGATCCAGGGATGGCATCAGAGAAATCACCTTACTAACCAGCCTTTATCTCCTATTACTTTATCCTGTCTATTTACCTTCCCATAATTTGCCATCCAGTTGTGTTCCTTCTCTAAAGAAGTTATTGTTCTTTTGTTAAGATGCTTCACAAGCCTAGGTTCTAACCAGTGCACTCGTGATTGATGTGAGCCACCCATGGGCTGTGTATGTGTGTGAGCTATGTGTATTTGAGCGTATGAGGGAACTAGACTGGCATTATGTGCTTCTTGTGGTGTGCAACACATGACACCTGTGTGCCTTTCCTCTGGCTCTGCCTGTGATCCCACACAGCACCTGAGATGGGTGTGGCTTCCCAAGATGTCAATCAACCTACTGACCACAAGGCATCACCAAGACTCCATCCTTGGAAACCCAAGCCCTTGCCTTATTTGGGTGGAACTTTCTCGAATGTCTTTCCCCTAAATAAAAACTGGGGTTTGGGGTACGCTCGCTTTCTTGCTCCTTGCAGCAATGGAGCTGACCCTTGGGGTCACCGAACTGTCCTGTCTTAGAAACATTTTTGTGAGCTGCGTGGTTTCTTCACCATTTTCAAAGTTATGGATATAGCCAATTCTTTTGAACCCAGTTCATATTTCCAGTCTGGCCAGATGGTGATATGTGATGCATATGTTAACAAACCTCTCTTTACTTTTATTAATCTGTCTTTTGTCAGTCTAATTTGTAGGGTTTCAGCCAATGAACATAAAATGTGTAGAAAGAAAAAAAATTTTTTTTTCTCTTATGGCAGTTACTGGACAGAGGAAGGTGTGGTTATCTGTACTTACGGCCAATATTGAAGGAAAAAGGAGTGAGGACCAATACATGAAACAGAAAGAGGTCCACATGGCTGAGCCCGAGGATCCTCAATCCTCAAATCAGCAAAAGACACCTATTAATGTGGTGGCATTGAGGCAAAAGACATTCTGATGGCCAGAGTTTATATCTGGACTGGCCTGCTATCTTTGACTAATTCTATATTAAATGAGTTGTACGATGATCTTATAGTCCTTATTGGGGTGCTGATACACACTGCAACAAGGTCTTATGGGCATTCTTTAATTCCTGGGAGTCAGCACATGGTCCCACATCCTGATGTCTGTCATGGATTCTTTAAGCCCTGGTGCTTACTCTTTCCTGGATGCAAACACTGTGAGCACGTTCTTTCTGTTCCAGCAGATTTTGTTTGCCTTGAACAGACATTCTTGTCCACACATTTCTCCAGCTCCAGAGGAAAGGCTGCCACATTAAAGAGGCCAATGGATGCCACCTTTATCGACACTGTGCAGAGGAAAACACTACTTATAGTTTTAAACTATCTTTACTCAATAATCAACACTGGCTTGGTAGCTATCAACCACAGTCATTGACTTTCAGAACCTACCCAAGGTCATGCACTACCTCAAGTCTTTTTGTCTTTCACTGAATTCTAATTGCTTCTGTGATGAATAATATTTTTTGCACTGAGTAGAGTGTTTGCTCACTACCTTCAAAGAACCATGGTTCCTAATCCACAAAATAGTGTTTAAGGATCTAACTAAAGCCAGAGCTAAGCTAGTGATGAACTTGACATCTAATTCCATAAATTATCCCACACTCTTATTTTGAAAACATCAACTATCTCTTTCCCTTCCTCTCTATTGCTAGATGGGTATTTAAACTTTTCGATTTTTTCACGGCCAATATTTCACAGAGAATTACCAAATGTTTATCACTGCACTAGAAGAAGATGCTGGGTGATTCAAGGGCTTCTTGTTGGCCGGGTGATTTATTCCATATACCAGTCTCACAGTATTTGCCCAAGGAAGATTCAGGGTAGTATATATCATAGAAATTTTAACATAGAAATTTTAACTCCTGACCCACTGAAGTAAACATATTTAAACTCAGTATGGTCATGCTATCATCAATTCAGAAATGTCTCCAGGACTTTGTATGTCCATTTCAAAACTCTCTGCTTCCTTACTAATTCTAGGTCTTCAAAGAAAGCTTTTCTTCTCTGGGATGGATTTTATGACCGTCTCTATATTATCCATATAAATGAAGGAAGAGACTTCCCCTACTCTCCACTCTCAAACTGGTCATAAATCGAGTTGATAAGTTCTCCCTTTGAACACTTTAGAGAATTATCCATTTTGTGTTATAGATCATATGCTCATCTTGTAACGTGTGAATGACGTCAGTACATGCACCCAGGGAAGGGATGAGCGCACAGGGCTTGAGGGTCTCCCCTTTCCATGTTCTCTCTCTCATACACAACCCCTTGAGGTTGCAGAAAGCACATTTTATTTATCTTTCTAATTTAGTGCTTTTAACAGTGACTGGGACTGTAAATAAATGTTGCTGAATAAATAAAAGTCGAATTTTCTCAAGGTTAACAGTAAAAGTCATTTTGTTTTTCATGAATTACTTCTCTGGAGATAAACGTAATTCAAACTCATATGCTGTGAATTATGTAGGAGCCAGCCAGTTATCACTACTCAAGTAGTCCAGAAAGGAAAAGGGAGGAAGATTTATTTACTCAGACTTTCAGTTTGGCCATTGAGAACCAAGTTGGAGAAACTGGATTTCAAGACTGACAGTTCTGTTCTCATCCCTTGGCTCTTGTGGCTCACTGGAGGGTCTCATACTCTGTATGTCATGAAGTTCCTTTAGGACCATGTGCCTTGGACTGAGAAAGAACATAAACTCCATGCAATGAAAGGGGGAACTGATTTCTTCTTTTGCTTTCAGGTAATGACCACCTGCATTGTTCCCTCTGTTTTCTAGGTCTGTCAGGGAACAATATGCTTTAGGGATTGAGAGAGACCAGGAAGGATGCCCCAGCTTTCATGCAGTGTGTAAGCAAATGGCTTTCTTCTCTGTGCTCCATTTCCCCCTCTATGAAGAAAAAAAGCATAATATTTAACAACATCACCAAGCTATTGTGAGGGTTAATTAGATTTAATGGGGGAAGGGAGGAGAGTTGATTAGGTACCATTCAA
This sequence comes from Callospermophilus lateralis, assembly GCF_048772815.1. Lineage (NCBI taxonomy): Eukaryota > Metazoa > Chordata > Mammalia > Rodentia > Sciuridae > Callospermophilus > Callospermophilus lateralis. Next base: position 46,803,478 of record NC_135316.1, on the reverse strand, counting down.
ATTCAAAGTGTCATTATTTTGTGACTAAAAATAACCCTGATTTAGGAATAAAATTAATTTGGAAGCTCAATCTTTGGTAATCATCTTCCTACACTTAAAAAAAAAAAAAAAAAAAAAAGCCAGAGTTTCTAATCAAAATGCCACTCTAAGCAAATCCAAGGGAGGAAAATGGAGATCTGTGAATTTCCATTCATCTTTGAAGTAACATCCTTCACAGTTCAATTCTTTCTTTTTTGTTTCTTTCCTCTTCCTTTTTATGATACCGTATATGTTGAAAGGTTAGTTTGTGGCTGGAGAAATGTAAGCAAACACAACATTTTGAACCAACGTTATTTTCTTTCTTTTATGTGATAACATTTGTGAAAGCCTTTACCCCTTGACAGAATCAAAAATCAATATGTTGTGGTAAAATAACTTTTCATAAATTCCATTTATATGTTTATTCAAGAAATAATTTGCCAATTTAAAAGATTCTTGGTATTCTTCCAATTAGAAAAAAAAAAAAAGTTCCTAGATATTTAAAGGTAAGGCTGGTGGGAGGGAGAATCACCAAAATAGTAATCACTAAAATTAATATGATAGACTAAATACCTAACTGTGAAAATCCTCATGAGAAACTGAAGTTAGTACCTGAGAAAAATCTAGGTTGCTGACTAAATCTTACTAAAGAAAGAAAACATTCTTTTTAAAGGTAACAATTGGATAGTCCTGGGAAATGAAGTCATATCTGTTAGGAAAAAATACTGCACTCAAAGAGTTTTTGCTATGTGAAGAGTTTGGGCTAGAAAGGAATTGTATCAATGTTTATTTATATCTTTTCAGATGAAAGGCATACTATACCCTTCAAGTGGTAGCAATGTATTGTCTAGAACATCAGGAATCATCTTTTTGACTTTAACACCATCCTCTTAAAACTCCTCATAGGACTTAACAAATGGATAAGCTAGACTGCATACTCACCAAGCAAACTTCTGATTATTCATTCGATTTCCCCGGACCCTTGAGACTGGGGACGGATGTACCCTGTGGGCAAATAAGAATAATACACTCACTGAAAATGTACATTACTGATTGCAATTGGGGAAACACACACACACACACACACATCTATTTTTATAAATAATCTCTTCTAGGTTTGCTTCATATACTATCCTGTAGAATTTGCTCAACTCTTAGTAAATGGATGCAAATAAATTCCTGGGCCTTCTTTCCCTCTTTATGGATCCGAAATAATAAGGGCTTGTCACAATGTTCACTGGGAAGCTCCCAAAGTGGGCCCACCAAATTTTAATGAACTCAGGCACTCATTCATTCCAAAATAGTCACTGAAAATCTAATTCTGGCCAGGTGTAAGAGTGAATGCCATGCTGGGCACAGTGGTGCATACCTGTAATCCTAGTGACTTGGGAGGCTGAAGTAGAGGATAACAAGTTCAAAGCTCAACAATTTACTGAGGCCCTAAGCAACTTAGTGAAACGCTGTCTCAAAATAAAAAGGGCTAGGGATGTGGCTCATGGTAAAACACTCCTGGGTTCAATTTTCAGCAACTGCACCCCCTCTACCCTTAAAAAAAATCGGGTGCCAGCCCTCAACAACCCTCTTATAGATACTGTTTCCAGGAGGAGTTCACAGTTAGACAATAAAGGGTTGGGCTCAGGGGTAGAGTGGTAGCCTAGCACATGCAAAGGCCAGGGTTCAATCCTCAGCACCACACACACACACAAATAGAGACAAAGAGGCAGTCAAGTGCCCACTCTTTCAGTGGACTTCTATGAATTTCTATATTTGAAATCCTGGAAAGCAAGATAACATTATGCAAATGTCTAAGAGCAGAAACTGTGGGAATGGGTGAGGAAGGAAGGGTGAGACAAGTTGTTTGTAGAAGAAAAACTTCTTGGAAGTGATGCTCTACAGCTGGGCTGTGAGGAAGGCAAAGTCACTTCCAAACTTTAGCCAAGAAAGAAGTGCAGAATGCAAGGATCCACCAGTGTCTGGCACTGGGGTCCTGTGTGGTTGGAGCTCAGAGCTCTCAGGTATCACCCCCAAGGGAGCAGCTGCTGGACCTCCAACTGGCAAAAGGACATGCCACCCTTCCAGTGTCCCCACCACCAACTCCCTGCTTTGTCCCACCTTTCTTAGGATTTGTGAGATATTTTAGTTTCTATTGTCTTCCGTCTTTAAGCTTCAAGCATTGCTTTTATTGACAAGACATGAAAGAAAGCAAACTGGGATTTTAAAGCTGGTCTGAAAGTCCACTTAGAACCGCCAAGCCCCATCAGAACCCCAGTTCCTCCTGGCTGCTTAGCAAGTGGAAATCACTGTACTATTAAAACACTACAGGTTCCAGCCCCTCCCAAGGCCAAAGGCAGTCTTTCCCTAACCCAGCCCCCGCCCCCCAGTCAGACTGCACTTTGCACTCAGAAGGCTGATTTCTTCCAACACCCCTTATTAACATTCTTTTCCTCGCAGGCTTCTCTATGGCTGGTGCAGCTGAGCTGCTCAGCACAGATTTTCTGCTCTGCATGGGGGGAGGGGGTGTTAATTATGCAGAAAGATGGAGGGAGGCCAGACAGCCCCTCTGGTGAGCTGCCTCATTCAAGCACAGCCCACTTCCTGCTGTTTTGCAGCTACAAGGATCACCTGTTGGTATTGGCACCCTGCCAAACTGGGGCCTAGAGGAAATGACAGACTCAGCTAGAAATGAGAGCCAGCTCATATTCTACCACCCCAAGGGGGGAGAGCAGTGGGGGGTGTGGGGGGGCAGGCAGACAGACAGACGGAAAGAGACACACTGTGTAATAAAAATGCATAAGACTTACACAAAAGGTAACAAAACTACTCTTCTTTCTGACTGCTGAAATATAATCCCCCAAATGGACATCAGAGCCAAAATAATTTCTCCCCAGATAAAGCCCGCTGACCTAAGGGAAAATGCTGGAAACCCTCTTGAACTTTACCTATACTCTCCCTGAGGTGTGAGAGTCCTGTTAATAACGGTTTCAAGAACTAATCAGGCCCAAGTACTTACAGTTCTTTAATTCACCCTTTCCTTCAAACTTTTACTGCTTTAATTACTCCCTCCTTAACCCTAAAAGCACAAGGAAATTGTTTTGTTTCATCACGGTAGATTCTACCAGTGGAAGTTTGGAGATGGAAGCAGTCTCTTATTGATGCTGCTTATTGCATACATTGGTGGAAAAAAAATGATGTTTGATCTGTAACCAGAATTTTCTCTAGGTATTTGCATCTTTTAGAAAGATTTCATTCATCATAGATCAAGTACCATAAATGGATAATTTTTATGCTGGCTTAGTAGTCTTAGGAAAAGAATCTCTTAGGAAAGGCTTAGGAAAAGAATTTCTGATTGTGGGTATATGACCAAATGATTCTAAGGTTTCTTAAGTTAGAAAGATGAATCAGGAAAGATTTTCCTCCTCAAAAGAAGCACATTAATAACCTGAAATTTACTTCATCCAAAAAAGGAGAGACCTCAAGGCATGCATTTCAGCTAATTTATTTTCTCCAAAGGATATGCAAAGGCTTTGTAAAGCTCAGTCTTTAAATTGTGCCATGTTTTGCTATGGTCTGCCTTCTTGCCACATATAGCAGCCAGGCAGGTAGAAAAAAAGTCAAAACCCCAGTAGGAGAAACCACCACCTAATCTGCATGTCATGCATTATTCATGACCTCCTGATTCCTGCACCTGCATCCAGGCAGGAAGCTTGCAGGGAATGTTCATTATTCTTCTCTCAGCCTCACACAGGCTCCCTTACTGCTAAAGCCACTTTGTTCTGTAACTAAGGGTTTCAGGCCTTGGGACTAACCACTGGATATGCAAAGAAAGAACACCAGGCTGAAGACAAGGGAGACCTTGGTTGTCCTGTGACATTCTAGATCATACAAAGTGCTCTACTGATAGTTCACTTCAGATGGAGATGCTTACACTTGATTTGCATTAAACAGCAGACAAGTCATACCATTAAGGGCAGGGGTACAAATTATTCTATTAATATACACTTACTCATCTGCAACATCTAGCTCTCTTGCTAAGTGTCTAAAAGTTTTTACATGTCAAAATATAAAAATGGCTCTTCCCTTGGGGTACGAACATCAAAACACCTGATTCTCAAGGCTGTGGCAACTTAAACCTAATCCTGCCCCTCCAGGTAGAGCTGGGAGGGAGTGGTTAAGAGTGCAAACTATGTAACAGACTTCCTGGGATCGAAGCCCAGCTCTACCTTGACCAACAGGGTTATTTGGGCTGGGCGAGTCACTTGACCTGTTTGGGCCTCAGTTTCCTTATCTGTACAAATGGAGACAATACAGTCAGGTGCCACATAACAAGGCTTCAGTCAATGATGGACTGTGTGTAAAGTAATAATGGAACTGAAAAATTCCTGTTTAGTGACATCACAGCCATTATGATGTCAGAGCACAATGCACTACTCACATGTTTGTGGTGATACTGTACTGTGCTGCCAGTGGCATAAAAGAAGAGCTCACATACTCCCCTATAGTATATAATATTTGATAATGATAATAAATAATAATAAATAAATATATTACTGGTTTATATATTTACTGTACTATACTTTTTTTTTGGCGGGGGGGGACCAGTGATCCCAGGGGTGTTTAACCACTGAGACATATCCCCAGATCTTTTTTAAAAAACTTTTTATTGTTGTAGAGGGACATACAATATCTTTGTTCATTAATTTTTTTTTTTTTTTTTTCAATGTGGTGCTGAGGATCAAACCAGTGCCCCACACATGCTAGACAAGCACTCTGCCACTGAGCTATAGTCCCAGCCACTCTTTTTTAATTTTTGAGACAGGGTCTTGCTAAGTTGCTGAGGCTGGCCTCAAATTTGCAATCTTCCTGCCTCAGCCTCCTGAGTCACTGGGATCACAGGCTTGTGACACCAGCTGTACTGTATTTTTATCATTATTTTAGAGTGTACTTCTACTTTTTTTTTTAAGTTTAGTAAAACATGTGTGTGTTCCACTGGCAGCAGCCTTAGACATCTCCTGTTTACCAAGTCCTAATTGCATCAGAAACCATGTCAATGATTAACGTGCAGCACTAGGTAAAGGTGGCAAAGTAAGCTCTCTGTTCATATAATGATGACCTGATCTAAGGATACATTTCTCTGAATGTAGCCCTGGTATTAAGGAATGCACGACTGTAATGATGCCCACTTCCCAGGACTGTGAGATTTGGATGACTTGTTAAAGTTTAGAACCATGTTTAGCACCCAGGAAGCAGGAGATGCATGCCAGCTCTCACCAGCAACAGCACTGAGGGGACCTCCCAGCCTCCCGCTGGGAAGATGAAACTGGAATATCCATCTAGTTCCAGGTGACTGAGATTACAAATATGCTCTACGCATCTACAACTGGAGAGGAAAAGACAAACAGAAATGAGCACATACAGAACAAGATGATCTACAAATTATGGTTTATAAAGTATGGCCTATTCTCTGGCATCTCAGTTTTTGTTCTTTCCTAGAAGACCTAGATTCTGTTTACTGAATAGCACAGTGCGACCCATCAGGGGACAGTAATGGGAGCAATACAAACTTGTACCTATTTACTGAGCCCTTACTATATGCCTGGTATCATGTAAAATATATTAGACACTTTTTTGTGATTTATCCATATATCATCATCGTCTGCATTTTACTTTTAAGAAAATTGGGTTGGAAGAGTTAGGCGACTTGCTAGGGTTACAAGGGGCTATTGTAGAGCAAATCTGGAACTTGAATACAAGTGTGCCAGATATGTTCTCCTCCGGCATGTCATCCAGGCTGACAGACTCCCAGATACTCCCCACCCTAGCCCGGAGGGTGTGATAACATGAATTATCACCAGGGACTCTAATGAGAGACTTAGTGTTTATTTAAGCCCAATTGAACATTCTATCATGGAAGTAGATGGAAGGTGGCAGGCACAGTTTTCTTGAACTAAAATTGCCACAGGACTACTAAATACAGCCATGTGCTGTATAACAACATATTGTCTAACAATACAATACTGAATACACCATGTGTGGCCCCTAAGATCAGATCTTACATACCATATAGCCTAAGGCCAGCCATACCTCCTACGTCTGCATAAGCACACCCTTGAAATTCACACAACAAAATCACTTAATGACATGTTTGGCAGAATGTGTCTCTGTTAAGTGACTCATGACTGTATTAGGCAGGGCATGTAACAGGAGCACGCTTTGTTCTCCCTGTGTCTACGAAAGTCCTTTGTTATATTAGCATTGTTATTTAAGTGTACAATTGTAGAAATGAACTCTAACCACATCCACACTTCCTCACTTGTTATTTTCTCTAGAATCCAACCCAGTCCAGTTGGTGTCCACAACCCTCGGATGAAACACTCTTTCCATGATCATTCACAGCTTCCAAGATCTCAGATCTCAGGGTTGATTCTCAGTCTTCTTCACCTTTACTGACCTAACTGATCACCACCCCAGAACAGCTTCCTGGATTCCAAGCACGGCCACTCTTGTGGCTTTCCTCTTCCTCCTTTTCCTTTGCTGAGACTTCTTCCTCTCATCCTTCATCTGCAAATGCTGATGTGGCCTAGAGGTCACTTTCCTATGACCCGTGACCTCTTCTCTTCCACATTAACACCCTGAAGCTGAAAGTGTCTCCAATATAGCTCCCCTCACCATCTTACCCCTGCATGACGATGAGGGCCCACTTTGTGCCAGGTAATAGAGATGGCAGTGAGAAAAAAAGAGAAAAGCCACCTTGTCCTCTTGAGGCATACTCTGAGCTGGGGAGATGTACAAAATAAACCAAGCTTATGAACAAATGACACGAGAAGCAAGAGCAAGTTGATCTAGAGATGGAGGCTGGGGAGGCCTCTCAGAGTAGAGCATCAGCTGTCGGATGAGACAGGAGGAAGAACCTCTGGTGTCACTGCCCCAGGGAGCAGGAGAGGGTGGGGCCAGGATTAACTGATAGAACTCTATCAAATGCTCTCCACTTAGAATTCCTTTTACCTTAGCTGTAAAACAGAAATAAATGCTGTGTTTTTAACACCAGTTGCCCTAACCCCTCTCTTTAAGTTCTATGGCATTAGAATAAATTAGAGTAAATAGTGAAAAAAAGAAATGATAGCAATATTGATTTGGTATGGTGTTTAAACAAGTCCACTGTTTTACAGTAATACCAGCGCCTTTGCATAAGGGAGAATTTGAAGTAAAAATAGGGGACAAAGACAACTCTAAAAAAATACACAGTTGTGCCAGGCACAGTGGTACACTCCTGTAATCCCAGTGGCTAGGGAGCTGAGGCAGGAGGATCTAGAGTTCAAAGCCAGCCTCAGGAAAAGCAAGGTACTAAGCAACTCAGTGAGACCCTGTCTCTAAATAAAATACAAAATAGAGCTGGGGATATGGCTCAGTGGTCAAATGCCCCTGAGTTCAATTTCTGGTATTCCCCATCCAGCCCCCCCCCCCCCCCCACCAAATACATAGTGTGTAAATGTGTTTTGCTGGAGATGGAACCCAGGGCTCCACACTGGCTTAGCAAGTGAGTGTTCTACCCCTGAGTACTACCCCCGCTCTCCAACATATGGTACTTCTAAGGGTCATCTCATCATTGGCTTAATAAAAAACTGAGAATAAAAGGGGCCCACCTAATTTAAACACTGAAGTCACACTGCTATTTTCATTTGATCAGGTGCAGTGTATATTTATTAAAACAACATCTGGACTGTCCTAAATGTTCATGAGAACTTGTATTCAATAGGACTGTGTGTAAGAAGGAAGTTACCTTTTGTATGTTTCTGCATGGAAAATTCTGATATTTAATACGTGAAATTATTTCTAATCTTTTCTTCAACCGACATAGTAAGCCAAATTGTTAAACAGTGATTATGTTGAATAATTTGCCCAATTTGAAGGTGAAGGTGTGGGCTAAATTCTTTTCTTACACAACAGAAAAAGTTCAGTAACAATTAGAAAACATTGTGCACAATAATTTTCAATAATCCTGACATAAAATGTCCAATCTTACTGGAAGAATAGGATTCTGTAAGAAAATCTTTATTAGTCTGTGATATACAAGTTTATTCTGATGTTCTTCAGTATGTCCAATATGGGGCGTGAAACTTCAAACAGGATTCAGTATTATTCCAGGGTTTTGCCCTGAGCCACTGAGTGAGAGATGCTGCCCTTTTAAAGACAGAGAAGAGAGGGGAAGGAAGACATTTTTTTCAGGGAAAGGTTGGGGTTGAGAAACCTGAGTCTGGTGTAGGAGCAGAAAAGAGTGACTCTTTTTCCTCACCCATCATCATGGGTCATTCGGTCACCCTATAAATAAGACAAGTTAGCAAGGAAAATGTGTAACATGCTTATTTGGTTACAGCCTTACATGACTCAGAGAATTCAGGACAAGTCTCAGGGTTAACTATCCATTTTATGCTTAGATCTGAAGCATGGAGCATTATGGTGCAGAGAGGTATGATCTAACGGTAATGGGGGGGGGGGTGGAGGGGAAGGTGGCGGAGGCCAATCTGGCAAGGCCTATTTGTTCAGGCTCTTCTTGGTCTCTGTGCAGCATCCCTCGACTTGAGTATGGAGCAGGGTCTTTCTGGAATGGGGTCTGAACATCATGATATGTAGAGTAATGGGTTTGGCAGGCTTGGAGAGCCAGGGGAATATGGGTCTTATGTATTGTGCTAAGTGGTTAAGTTAAAGAGAATTAAAGGACAACTACCAAAAGAGTTTATGAGTAGATCCAGTACAATCAGATTTATATACTAGAAAAATCATCTTGGCAGCAGTGCAAGGGGTGGCCTGAAGGGAATGCATGACACAGGAGGGCTACTGTGGTACTGTGTACCAGTCTTAGATGCCAGCAGTGGCAATGGTGAGGAGTGAGTGGGGGCAAGAGTGAGTGCAGGATGGATGCACAATAAAGTGAGATTTATCTGTAGGGTCTCTGCATTACAAGCTCCTAGGAGGGCTTGTCATGCACAGGGCCTTCTGTGGTGTGCTGTAGTTCATCATGGCAGTTGGGGTCAAGCCCTGTGAAGTCATGGTGTCTGGGAGGCTCTGAGGCCAGAGGGTTAAAGCCATGAAGTTTGCAGATGCCTGATGATCTGCAATGGGGAAACGGCCATGTGTCATGTGCTACAGACAGGGTATGTTGGGTATCAACGTGAAGATCATGCCGCTCTGGCACCCACGTGCGAAGACTGGCCCCGAGAGTCCCTGCCTGATGCTGTGAGCATTTGGAATGCTTACCAGGCCCACCTCAGTACAGAAGGGAGGGAAGGCAGACTGCTGGCCATGGCTGGGAATAGCAGGGTCTCCCTGGCAGCTGTGCCTAGAGACTGGCTGTTGCTCTGTAAAGACTTTCAAAAAAAAAATCTTGTACAAAGACACACACAGAGTTATCCGTGGGTTGGTCTAAGTATAATTGAAAGGTGGAGGCAAGGCAGAATTAAGGTGACAATTTTTGGATAACATCCAGGGTTCTGATGTGGGTGATCAGAGAAACTGACATAGACGATAGAGAAGGATTGTGTTTCTGGATTCTTTTTTTCTTAAAATGAGTTTGGATTCAGGAAAAAACAGAGTAAAGATTTGGAGACTTGAGCGTCCTTGGCATATAAATTGTAGGTGAGCCTTGAGTCTCAAAGAGGCAGTATAGAGTGAGAACATGGGTTTGAAGACATCATTGATGACTTTAAACCATGGTTTCTACTGGAATACTTAGATACCCACTTACTAATGAGAAGCTGGAATTTGTTATGGTTTAGATATGAGTTATCATCCAATGAAGAAATATCCTGAGGTAAAATGATTAGATTATCAGGTGTAGCCTAATGAGTCCATCCCAGCTCAAATGAATTGACCAGGTGGTAACTGTAGGCCAGTGGGGCATGACTGAAGGAGGTAGGTCACTGGGGATGTGCCTTGGAAGGGTGCATCTGCCCTGTGGCTGCTCCCTCACCAGGCTGCCATGAATAGATCAACTTTCCTTTACCAGTGGCCTTTGGCCAAGCTGTTCTGCCTCACCGTGAGCCCACAGCAATAGATTCAGCCAACCATGGACTAAGCCTCAGGAACCATGAGCCAAAATGCACTTCTCCTCTTCTAAGTTGTTCCTGTTGGGCATTTTGGTTAGATGAAAAGCTGATTAACACAAAAATTGGCACAGAGAGAGGGATCATTGCTGTGAACAACCTATGCTGTTCAGAAGCCTTTCAGGGAGGACTTTGCAGAAGTTTAGAAATGGAGACTAGAAAAGTTTTAGGATGTTGTAAGTAGAGTTAATCAGTGATTCTGGTGAAAGCTCAGAAGACCAGAATGATGACAGGAATGTGGATTGTGCTCGTGTGTTTCAGAGGGAAATGAGGACTCTAATAGGAATAGGACCAGGGGCTACCATGTTATATTTGATTGGCTTATGAGAGCTACAACCTTATCAGTTCATCCTAGTTTGAATGGACTGACTGGGTGACAACTGTAGGCATGTGGACCGCTGGGGGTGGGCACCGGAAGTGTTTATCTTTCCTAAGGTCCCTTCCCCCAAGCCAGCTCTGCTTCCTGGTTTCCAGTAATGGAGCAGCTCCCCTGTGCCATACCCCTTGACCACTCTGTTCTATGTCGCCTTAGGCCCAAACCAATGCACTGACTGACTATGGACTAAACCTCTGAAACTGTGAGCCAAAATAATCTTTCCTACTTCTAGGCTGTTGTTGTTGGGTGTTGGACTTGGAATTTGGAACAATGCTGTAACTGTTTAAAGAATATGAAATTCTTGAAGATGGACAAAATGCATATCGCATTGTAAGGTGAACATCAGCTCCTCACTACATCAACTCCATCAACTCCCATTCACTCTTTTTAGCTCCTCAGCCCAAGTGTCCCTTTGCTGCCCCAACTCACCAAACCAGATCTTATCTCCATATTACAGATTCTCATTATTCCCTGAATTTGTCCTTCATTATGCTTATCAGGCTTTTAATTATTTGTAGATGTGATTATTTGGATTAAAAAAAAACACAACAAAGAAATATATCTTCTTAGCTCATACTAGACACCCAATATCAGGCTCCATATCTGGTACAAGTAGGCATATATTAAATACTGCTCCATGAATATAAACAGATGAGAATTCATATTGGTAGGCTTTATATTTTTCTAAAGGTATTTTCCATACAAAATAAACCTATATATGTGTGTATGCATATATATATACGTATACATGTATATATTTATGCATCTATACACATATATATGTATAATTCTATACATACACAAACAGATATGCAAATGTGCTATGTGTAAAAAAAGAAAAAAGTACAGAGTGGAAGAGAAGGTGAGTAAAAAGTGATGTGGTCCAAAGAAAAGCCTTGGTCCTACAGAGATGGGCTCTTTGGACCTTCTTCAACCCATATCCATCACCAAGTATGCATGGGAACCATCCTGAGCCACAAGGCCAAGAACTATGAATCAAGCACTTCTTCATCTCTGGATAGAATCATGGCATTTGCAGATAAATGGATGGCGTTGGAGAAAATAATGCTAAGCGAAGTTAGCCAATTCCCCCAAAACAAATGCCAAATGTTTTCTCTAATATAAGGAAGCTGACTCATAGTGGGGTAGGGAGGGGAAGCATGGGAGGAATAGATGAATTCTAGATAGGAAAGAGGGGAGGGAGGGAAAGGGAGGAGGCAGGGGATTAGCAAGGATGGTGGAATGTGATGGACATCATTATCCAAAGTGCAAGTATGAAGACACTAATTGGGTGTCAGTATACTTTATATACAAATAGAGACATGAAAAATTGTGGCATATATGTGTAATAAGAATTGTAATGCAAAAAAAGCAAAGTACATGTATAAAGACATGAATTGGTGTGAACATCGCTGTCGTGTATTTAAAAAAATAAAATCAATTAAAAAAATAAATACTGATACAAAAAAGAAACTAATGGGCATTGTGGAAACACTGGTGAAGTGAGATTGAGGCCTACAGTTTAGTCAGCTGAGGAACCAATGATAGTTTCTTTCTTTGAATAATTATGATTATGTAAGATATTAACTTTAGAAAAACTGAATGAAGGAAAAATGTGAGCTGTAGTATTTTTGTTAACTTTTATACTCTATACTCTAAAGTTGTTTCAAAATAAAACACTTTTTAAAGCCATCTCTCTATTGGGAATAAGAATATAAGCAATATGAATCTTCTAGGAAATACTTCTTTATAGTTTTATTTAGTGATATATCTCTTTCAATCTTTTCAACAGTTATTCTCTATAAATGTTTGCAAATATATAGTATGTTTGTGTGTGTGTGTGTGTGTATGTGTATGAGAATATATATATATTTTCTCTTTAAGTAAATAAACTCATCAGTTCTACAATTTTCACTTTCATAATTTTTATGTATGCTGGGTACCGAACTACTAATAAAATACACATTGGTCTACCAGCCTGTTTGGTGCCAATACCATGCTGTTTTTGTTACTATTGCTCTGTAGTATAATTCAAGGTCTGGTATAGCGTTGCTACCTGCTTCACTCTTCCTGCTAAGGATTGCTTTAGCTATTCTGTGTCTCCTATTTTTCCAGATGAATTTCATGATTGCCTTTTCTATTTCTAAGAGAAATGTCATTGGGATTTTGATCAGAATTGCATTAAATCTGTATAGTGCTTTTGGTAGTATGGTCATTTTGATAATATAATTCTGCCTTTCCAACAGCAAAGTAGATCTTTCCATCTTCTAAGGTCTTCTTTGGTTTCTTTCTTTAGAGTTCTGTAATTTTCATTATATAGATCTTTCACCTCTTTTGTTAAGTTGATTTTCAAGTTATTTATTTATTTATTTGAGGCTATGGTACAGAATAGAGGACACAGAGACTAACCCACAAAATTATAGTTATCTTATGCTAGACAGAGACTCCAAAAACATGCATTGGCACTGGAAAAACTGGAAATTTATATGCAACAAAATAAAATTAAACCCCTATCTCTCACTATGCACAAAACTTAACTTAAGGACCTAGTGGATCAAGGACCTAGGAATTAAACCAGAGACCCTGCATCTAATAGAATAAAAAGTAGGCCCTAATCTCCATCATGTTGGATTAGGCCCCAACTTCCTTAATAGGACTCCTTTGAAGCACGAATTAAAATCAAGAATCAATAAAGGGGATGAACTCAAAGTAACAATTTTCTTCTCAGCAAAAGAAACAATCTGTGAAGTGAATAAAAAGCCTACATCTTGGATGGAGCACTAATCTCTAGAGTATATAAAGAACTCAAAAAGCTAAGCACCAAAAACCCAAATAACCCAATCAATAAATGGGCCAATGAACTGAACAGACACTTCTCATAAGACGATGTACAATCAATCAACAAATACATGAAAAAAATGTTCATCATGGCTAGAAATTAGAGTTATGCAAATAAAAACTACTCTTAAGATTTCATCTCACTCCAGTCAGAATGGTAGCTATTAAGAACACAAACAACAATAAGTGTTGGGGAAAAAGTTACGCTCATATGCTGCTGATGTGGCCGCAAATTGATGCAGCCAATATGGAAAGTAATATAGAGATTTCTCAGAAAATTGGGAATAGACCCACCATTTGACTCAGCTATCCCTCCCCTCAGTCTATACTCAAAGGACTTAAAAACAGCATACTACAGGGACACAGCCACATCAATGTTTATAGCAGCACAATTCACAATAGATGAACTGTGGAACCAACCTAGATACCTTTCAATGGATGAATGGATAAGAAAATGTGGCATACCTACACATGGATTATTACTCAGCAATAAAAGAGAATAAAAGCATGGCATTTGCAGGTAAATGGATGGAGTTAGAGAAGATAATGCTAAATGAAGTTAGTCAATTCCCAAAAAACAAATGCTGAATGTTTTCTCTGATATAAGGAAGCTGATTGATAGTGGAGTAGGGAGGGGGAGCTTGGGAGGAATAGACAAACTAAAGGGGTGGGAAGGTAAGGGAGGGGGCATGGGGTTAGAAATGATGGTGGAATGTGATGGACATCATTATCCAAAGTACATTTATAAAGACATGAATTGGTGTCAACATACTTTGTATACAACTAGAGATATGAAAAATTATGCTCTATATGTGTAATAAGAGTTGTAATGCATTCCGCTGTCATGTATAAATAAAAAAATTAATAAAAAAACACACGTTGAAGAATGGTAGAAAAAATGGAGTAAAATAAAAAGATATGAAGACATTTTAAAGGGTTAATAAGACTAATGCTAAGGTGCGCGCTGTGGGCGGGATTTAGATTATGTCTGCAGAGCAATACAACCTATATTGTGGAAATGACATTTATTCAGGCAACAGAGATCCCAAATTCCTGCTATGACCTGAGATACCCTGATAATTGCTTCAATTTTCCACTTCACTTTGCATGTGTATAAAGTCTGATATACTATTTCTCAATGTGCAGTATGTGGGCATTAAGATTCCAGTCTTTCATTGTGTGAACTGAAATACTTTGCTGTAGTCATTAGTGTCGATTGGGCTGGAGAGAGCTCAAGAACTGGCAGACATCCTGATTGGTAAGCTATTCTATTAGTGTCATTTGTACCAGCTTTTATTTGATGAACTCTGTTAACAAAGAGCAGGAAGTCATTGAGGAGTGACTTCAATTGCCTTTGCTTTGGCTGCATTAATTTGGAGATGCCTTATTTAGGATTAAAAAAAGAGAGAACATTAAAGTTATATAGCTTATGTTTTTGTCACCCCAAATCAGACCTATTTACAATTCAGCATTCTTTCAAGAAGGCACTATATTTCCTTTGTGTAGTACAAAATTTTACATCATTTGGTTCACAAGCATTTGGAAGGAAGATAAACTAGATTCCAAAGATAATAAGCCAACTCAAAAGAAAAAAAAAATGTAACTTATATTTCACTTCCAATAAAATCTTCCATGCTAGAAAAATACCAGTCTGATAACTAATTGTAACCAACATCTTAATGATTTAAAATGATGTGTGTAAAAAAAGGGAGGTATGTATTCATGAGTATATGTGTGTACATGTATGTACATGTACAAAATTCCTGATTTGTTTATAAGTGGACACCAATCAATCAAAGGGAACGATGATCATGAGATAGGCCAATGCTGACCCACAGAGCAGTCTGATCCACAGATGGTTGTGGGGAGCACTCTCACTAAGAATGCTGACAGCCAAGAAGCTTAGAGACCTTCAAGGCCAAGGCTTTCAGGACCTGACCTGTCAGCTTAAATAGAGACACTTTATTTAAGAACTTAGTGTCTGAAGCTAAGGACCATCAAATGCATTACTCAGTACCCACTGGGCTCAAGGTGTTTGTGGAAACCAGCAAGAAGCATGTGAAGTATCATAGGCCAGACCACCAAGAGCACTGGATAGATAGCAATGTACTCACCACATCAGCTCTGCCAAAATGCAGCAGGACTCCCATCATTTATATGAGCCACATCATTTATATGAGACCCATTAAAATTCATTGTTCCCTCTTCTGCCCCACTGCTGGCCACCAGTATGCTGTTTATACTGCTTCATGCAGCACAGGTCAAAGAGGAAACAGGATTTATCTTGTAGAAACACATACTGACTCTTATGATATAAATAAAATAGCTAGATTAGAGCACATCGGCTTACTTTATTTTTGATATGGGTCAATATAGCATTGTTCTAGTCGCTTATGAAGCACTCCATCATTGCTATGATTAAAAAAAAAAAAAAACAGGAAAGAATTGATTGAAATGTATTAGGTACCATTATGTTCAATGCACCTGCCAATCAATTCAGGTCACATTAAGGTAATGTAGGATACAGACCCTGACCTTAAAAAAAGACAACAGTCCAATCAGGTGAGTATATAATAGCACCAGAAAGGTTACACAAACAATAATATAAGATTAAGAATATGCGGTTCTAGGGGCTGGGCTTGTGGCTCAGTGGTAGAGCGCTTGCCTAGCAAAATGACATCCTGGGTTCGATCCTCAGCACTACATAGAAATAAATAAATAAAATAAAGATATTGTGTCCATCTACAACTAAAAAATTTTTTAAAAAAAGAACATGTGGTTCTAAAACTAGTTCTTTTAAGGCAGTGGATAGTCAGACAATACAGAAATAATGGAAACACTGATTAATGAGAGGCCAGAGGAGACAAAAATTCTTTTAAGGTGATGAGGTGAGATTTGGGCTGGGCTTTATAAGATAACAACTGCTGCTTAGGTATGGAGAGGTAGCCAGGTATGCAGGTGAGGAGAAAATTGTGAGCAAAAAGTAAGGGAGGGAGAGGGGGTGGGGGAAGGATGGGAACACAGCATGAGAGACCCTGAGCAGGAAGGCAGGGCTGCTGCAAAGGTGCAGCTAGAAGGACAAATGTCTTTGATAACTGACAAGAGATGGTTTGGGATTTTTCTCTCTCACAAACGGAAGGCTGCTGGAAGATTTTGCTTCAGAGGATTATCATAAAATATAGTAGCGCCTCAGGATTCATTAGTGAGTGGTGTGCAAAAAACAACTGGAAAGGAAAACTAATATCTAGATCATTTTTTCTTCCCTCCATTCTTTGGGAAAACACTTTTTCTTCTTATATTAGATGAAAGTAGCCAACTCAAAAGGAAACCCTGAAAATGCTTCAAAGAGAAAACCTGAGTGCCAATTCCTAGAGGAGTCAAGCGGGCATGACAGCATTCCATGACTCGCGGCAACTGCATGCACAAAAGCATCTTCTTAAACGTAGGGGCTTGCTGTGAACTTCATACTAGGCCAAGTTTTACTAGATGGTCTCCTTTATCCATGCATCAGCCTGTGATGTAGGTACCATCATTCCCACTTTGCCAATGAGAAAAGTAAGCTTAGAGAGGTTATATGCCTAGTCCAAGGTCACACTCCAGTGTTGAAACTCAAGTATAGGCTGACAGACTCCCATACCACACTCTTACACAACATCCTTCTTTATTTTATGAGTAGAGCAGCAATTCTACTTTTGAAAATGTTAACTGTGGAGATAAGCTAGAATAGTAAAGTGTACAGTAAAATTGAGTATTGTACAGTTTCATGTTTACCAAATAGTGAAGTTGCTTACAGTGGGAAGCAACTACTCCATGGAGTAGTCTAGGCTCTTTGAATGACCATCTACTTTGTATATCAAAAAATTGTTCATAATATATTTATTAGTCTACATGTATGTGATACAATAAGAAATAATTTGTCTTTGCTCTGATCCTGGTTCAAAGCTCCTAGTAAGTCTTAGAATTGGCTGAGTGACTGGGATGTTTTTTATTATTCATAAGGCCCCCTTTGACCACACTTTAATTTCTAATAAAAAGGTGACACAGGCTAGAGCCCTTACATAGGCTCCAGATGGAAGCTGGTGACCAGAAAAAGAGTTTCAAGTTTCATTTCTACCTTCCTTCCAATTTCTGGGAAAGGGAGAAAGGCTCGAGTGCTAGTTCTATCACCAGGAGCTCACGATTTAATCAATCATGTCTATGTAATGAAACCTCAATAAAACCTGAATGGCAGGGTTTGGAGAGCTACCAGACTGGTGAATACATCGATGTGCTAGGAGGTGGAGTTCCCAGGAAAGGCCAACAGCTCAGGATCCCCACCTTTGGCCACCCCTCTGCATCTCTTCTACCTGGTCGCTTCTGAGCCATATCCTTTATGATAAACCGGTACCCATAAGTAAAGCACTTTCCCATCTTCTGTGAGTCATTCTAGCTAGTTATTGAGCTTGAGTGGGAATTAGGGGAAGCCCCAATTTGGAGCTGGCAGGCAAAAAGTACGGGTAGGCTGGGGATTCCATTTGTTCCTGGCATTGTTATGATTTGGATATGAAGTATCCCCCCCAAAGCTCATGTAGAACTCAGTCATATTCAGAGATGAAACAATTAGATTATGAGCACTAGAATCTATTCAGTGGGTTAATCCACTGAATGGGTTAATAATCTGAATGGTTTACTGGATGGTAACTGGATGCAGCTGGACATGGCTGGAGGAAGTAGCTCCCTGGGGACATGACCTTAGGAGTTATATATTGTTCCTGACTCCTCCCTCTGTTTCTTGGCTGCTACGAGCTGTGCAACTTCCCTTTACCATATCCTGTTGCCATGATGTTCCGGCTCCAACCAGGGACTGAACCTCTCAAACCATGAGCCCAAAATACACTTTTCTTTCTCTAAGTAATTCTCAGGGATTTTGGTCACAGTGAAAAAGATGACTAATGCAGGCGTCAGAAGTGGAAGCAATCTTGAGAATGAGAGCCCTTCACCTGTGCAAATTCTGTTGAACACTCCACCTTGTGTAAGGCAAGAGGAGAACTGCTTGTTGTTTGGAAAAATGACGACACGATTTATTATTCAAACTGCTGCACATTTTGGGTTTTCATAATTCTCATATATGTGGTGTGGCCAAATCTGAGAATTATTCATCTAGCACCATTATCAACAACGGAGATTATAATTTTCAAGGTCCGTAAATTAAACCATCTATTAAAATTTCTGCAATTTTTTTTTGTTGGAACTATTCTCTCTCAATCATTGTCATCCTAGAATGTAGATGGATGAATAATCATAAAATAGAATTAACCTATATTTAAATCTCCCAGTCCTGATACTCTCCTTTAAATAATCAAGACAAACTGAATTTACAAAATATGATTAGATCACTTTGCTTAAATTTGTAGTCTCTGATTAAATACAGATGTTATGCAAAGTAGGCTAGGTCTGGAAATTACTCACAAATGCATTATTATTTAGCTTTATGTTTGCTTTTAAAAAAAAAAAAAAGGAAGCAAGGGACTCCACAGCGTCCCTGAGATAGCTGCAGAAATAAGAAGAATCAACCTAGAATCAAAGAGACTAAAAATTCTATAGATATAATAAACAACACCATGCCCCCACAGGCATAAAACCTACATCTTACCAAACAGTACAGTAGATATACCACAGTTAAGGAGGGGGGGGAAAAGGAAGTGGCAAAATTAAAATAGAACCAACTGATGTTTTCAATCTTGCCTTCCTGCCCTGGGAATTTGAGAAAGAAAGCAACTAATTATACAATCAATAAAATGACAACTCATTAAAAAATAGCAATTAATGAATTGAAACATTTTCTTCCCTTCCGTTGTTTTCCAGATCCAGTGGTAATACATTAGTGATGCATAAATACATAAAATATTGCCTCTAACTTGAAGGACTTTCCAGGATAGAAATATTTTAATAGTGGAATTTTATGGAAAGACTAGATACTACAACATTAAGAGTGCAGACTATAACAGACTACCTGGAGTTCAAATCCAGATTCTACCTCTTATTGGTTATATGGTCTATGAGAAAGAAATCTTTTTTTTTTTTCTTTTTTTCCTGGTGGTAGTGGGAATTGAACCCAGTGCCTTATGCATGCTAGGCAAACACTCTACCACTGAGCTATATCCTTAACGCTTTCGATTTTATTTTGAGACAGGGTCTTGCTAAATTAATGAGGCTGGCCTCAAACTTGTAATCTTCCCGCCACAGCCTTCCAAGTAGCTGGAATTACATAGTAGTGGATTTTACAGACATGTGCCATCAAGCCCTACAGTTTTCTTAAAAGGGGGTGTGAGGGGTGGGATGCAGTCTCTCATTGAGACTAATGCTTGGAGCATGATATTTGGTAGAAAAGTCTGTCTGATGATCTTGTCCTTACCTACTAGAGTCCTCATGCTGCAATGGTGACATCTGCTCTGGTTGCCCCATGTCCCTATACTTACCATTTTCTAGAAAAATAAGCAATAACTACTAAGAAGATCCTATTTCTATTGACAGGCTAAATACTAGAAAAGAAAGACTATTTCAAAACAGCCAGGTCCCAAGTTGTATATAACAGGGAAATTCACCATGAAGAAGTGTTTAAAATGATTTTAGAATAAAAAATCAACAGAGTAATGCAACATGCTGTTAAATAGCAAGATGAACTTAAACCTCAGCAGCTGTAGTACACTGCATCCTGTAGGAATCCCAGAAGAACCAGCAGTTTGGAAATTTAATGTTGAGCTGACTATATAAATTATCTGCTGATTAGGAAGTATGACCCAGTGGTGGCAAGGTGACTTTTTCAGTCTTGAGTCTGTACGTTTTTAAATTCGATGTTGATTGTGTATCAAATGAGTGGCTGGCATGGGAGTCAAGAAAAGTTTACTCTGCTTCTGTCTGAAGCTTTGATTTGCCAAGCTGTATCCTAATCATGACTTGTGTTTATAATAGCAACACCAAATTGGACAGGGCAAGACAGGCCAGTCAGCTGGACTGATTTACTCTACCCTGCATGCGGAGCAGTGTCAAAGTGCAGAGGCCTTGAAATCCCTTTCTTCTCACGTAGGTTAGACATAGACCTGCTCCTGTTTCAAATATTCACACCATGCCAAGTGACTCATGGACAGAAAAAATCATGGCTTTTTACAGCAACAGCATGACCATTACAAGAGCTGAAGGGCTTAAAAACAGAATCTTCCTAATGCTAACTACTGTGGGATATCAGTGTAGCCTCACAATGATCTGTGAATACCCTACCTTCCTTCCGGCCTTGACCATGAATTAACCCACAAACATATACAAGATTTGGAAATTATTTGAACAATATTCAATTCAAATGATGAAATTCTGTTCTTCCTAGTCTTTTATAACATCTTAATGTCTTCATGAACTTTAACGGGCTTTGCTTTATAAGTTAGATCTAGGTTTAACATAGACACTTCCTTATAATTGGCTGCCATGTTAAATTTCTATGTGTGTGCATTAGCTAATCCCAAAGCCACTCCAAAGTCACAAGCCCACAGAACACCACACAATTGACTGAGAATCTCAGTGGCAGAATTAATTAATTCATTTCTCAGGACTTGGGATGGAACTCAGGACCTCCTCATACCAGGCAAGTGCTCTGCTGCTAAGCTAAGTCCCTGTTCCTTTTTATTTATTTTTATCTTGAGACAGGGCCTTGCTAAGTTGCTTAGGGGCTCACAAATTACTCAGACTGCTTTGAACTTGTGATCCTCTTGCCTCAGTCTCCCAAATCACTGAGATTATAGGCATGTATTACCACACCTGGCTTGGGTCATGTTTTGAATTATCTATGTATATGTTTTTTTACTTTTCAGTACTCAGAATTAAATTCAGGGGCACTCTGCTACTGAGATACATCCATAGCCTTTTTAATTTTATTTTTGAGACATGGTCTGCTTAATTACCAGGCTGGCCTCAAACTTGTGACCCTCTTGCCTCAGTTTCCTGAGTCACTAGGATTATAGGAGTGCGCCATCATGCCCAGCTTCAACAGTTTTTAAAATATCTTCACTTGCATTTCTTGAGAAGAAAGGCCAGATTAAAATCACTTCTCTTTACTAAGTTTTTTCCCTGGACCTCAGAAATATACAGAATAGGTTTTCTTTTAAATAATAATAAGAAAAAAGCAGGTCATGATCTCTGTTGCTTTTCTTCACAGCTGAACTTCTGCAATGGGTGGTCTATTCCTGACTCCAATACTTATGCATCTCTCTCTTTTAATTTCATGTGATCTGGGCTCTACCTCTTCTACTCTAGTATTGATTTAATTCAATATAAACTTATCTCCGTAACCAGCTTTGTCGATTCCTCATTCCCCGCACACCAGACCTGAAAGTGGCACTTCTCTTGCCGTCTGTGTCTCTGTGCCATCCCCTGCCTCTCAGGTGGATACCCACCATCTCCCTGCTCAGCCCCTCCTTTGCCTTCTCTTCCCCTGGTCTCCATGGGCATTTGGGGTACATCATGTTACTATCTCCCCAAATTATACCTTCAATTCAAATCTTGACCAAATCCAAACTAATTTTGCATTTCCAATTTCTTACCTGATATTGGCTTAGATAACCTGCTTCCAATACAAACTCAGCATATCTAAAACCAAATTTATCTTCCATCTGTTACCAATTCCCCACTCCTATTTCTATTAGCAAAATGGGCACTTTTCAAGTTACCAGACTTCAGAGTCACATAACTACTACAGGCCTCTCTATTGTCCCTTGGAGTCAATAAAACTATTCTATGATCAGCAACTAAGAACCTGAAAGCACTTCCCTAAACTACTTTCCTCCCTGGACTCTGGGAATGATATTAAAGACCCTCATATTCTGGCCCTAACCAGTGAGCGTTATTTCATAGCACAGTAGACTTGCATTTTTAACACAAAAACTTTACAAACTTTAGCTCACACTACTTCACTCATGGGAGATGCCTGTCTCTGACACATAAATACTAGCTGTCTTTCAAAGGACAGAACTGCCTCCCACCCCCACCCCCAAGCCATCCTTTACTACCTTAGAAAGGTGTGGGTTTTTTTTGGTCTCTCATTCACTTTCTCAAAACAGATGGGATATATCATATTGTCAGAAGTATATATTTTCATTCATGGTTTTGTGTTCCTGACCATTTCATCCTATATATATATTCATGCACTTTATAATTTTCATTTTTTAAAGAACAGAAATTTCAGCCCAACATGGTGGCACATGCTTGTAATCTCAGCAACTTGGAAGGCTAAGGCAGGAGGATCACAAGTTTGAGGCTAGCCTCAGTGATTAATGAGACTCTGTCTCAAAAGAATGAAAAGGCTGGGTTCAATCCTAAAACCAACAACAACAAAATCCTAAATTTCAATGTCCACAACACCCATAGCTATTTATAGAGCTGTCACATTTTCTAGGCACTGTGGTGGGCACTCTTCTTTATTACTCAACCAACCAACCACCTGACATTGAAAACAATCCACTTACACAGCCACATCAATGTTTATAGCAGCACAATTCACAATAGCTAAACTGTGGAACCAACCTATATGCCCTTCAGTAGATGAATGGGTTAAAAAATATGGTATATACACACAATGGAATATTACTCAGCAATAAGAGAATAAAATCATGGCATTTGCAGGTAAATGGATGGAGTTAGAGAATATAATTCTAAGTGAAGTTAGCCAATCCCCGAAAAACCAAATGCCGAATGTTTTCTCTGATACAAGAAGGCTGATTCATAGTGGGATAGGGAGAGGGAGCATGGGAGGAATAGACAAACTCTAGATAGGGCAAAGAGGTGGGAGGGGAAAGGAGGGGCATGGGGTTAGAAATGATGGTGGAATGTGATGATAGTTATTATCTAAAGTACATGTATGAAGACACAAATTGGTGTGAATATAATTTGTATACAACCAGAGATATGGAAAATTGTGCTCTCTATGTTAATAAGAATTGCAATGCATCCCACTGTCATATATAAATAAAAAAATTAATAAAATAGAGAAACCAATCCACTTTATGGATGATGAAACAAATTTCAGGAAGCTAAATACCTTATTCAAAACCATTATGTTTAGTGACAGAGCAAGATTTATGCTTAACTCTAATGTGCACTCCTAAGCAACTGGTTTTTTTTTTAATATTTATTTTTTAGTTATTGGCGGACACAACATTGTTGTTTGTATGTGGTGCTGAGGATCTAACCCGGGCCGCACGCATGCCAGGCGAGCGTGCTACCGCTTGAGCCACATCCTCAGCCCTACTGTCTGTTTTTTTTTTTTTTTTTTTTTTTTTTTTTAATTTTTAGTTGTAGTTGGACACAATAATTTATTTATTCTTATGTGGTGCAGAGGACCAAACCCAGTGCTTCATATGTGCTAGGTAAGCATTCTACCACTGAGCCACAACCCCAGGCTCTCCCAAGCTATACTCTTGTAGGGTTAAAATTCCATCCCTTTACAAAGTTGGTGCTCAATAGATAATTTATCCAACTATTGATTCAATAATCAGTACATTAATTTTTTCTCAGTTGAATATTTGTTGAACACTCACATTTGCCATGTTCTCTGCAAAGTATTTTACAAATATTGTTTCACTTCCTCTATTCAACCATTGTACAATTTATGTTCTTTGCATAATTTAAAGATAAAAAACAAACAAAGAAATTGCAACTAAGAGAAACCAGATAACTTGTCAAGATCACTGAGCTGGTGCACAGCAGTTCTAGGACTGAAGTCCAAGCATCTGGCTCCAGCATGTGCACAGGGTACTTCTGTTCTCTAAGACTCAAGAGTCTGACGGGAAGAACATTCAATGAAATGGGTCATGGAAAAAGTGGGTCCATCACCGAGCATTTTATTGTTAAGAGCCATCATGATTTCTATTCTAAGTTTAAAGTTTCTAGTTCAAATTTAAAATTTCTAGTTTTCAGAAAAGAGAAATACTAAACAATTTCAAATCTAAAAGAAAATCCAGGAAAAGAAAGGATGAACAAGAGAAACCTGGGGAAAACAATCTCAATGGGAGATAGTGGCTGAGCATGGTGGCACATGCCTGTAATCCCAGCTGCTCGGGAGGCTGAGGCAGGAGGATCGCGAATTCAAGCCAGCCTCAGCAAAAGCAAGGCACTAAGCAACTCAGTGAGACCCTGTCTGTAAATAAAATATAATATAGGACTGAGAATGTGGCTTAGTGGTTGAGTGCCCTTGAATTCAATCCCTGGTACCAAAACAAATGAACAAAAAAATCACAGGGAGATGGCAACTGACATGTTAGTCCTCTCCATACTAGTCCATACATATTTTATTTAAAATAAAAATAATTATTTCTAAATATCTCAGAGTTTTCTTACATCTCCTTGTTCAATAAGTTAGTCTTCTTTGATTCTTTCCTGATTTCACTTACTTCTCATATGCAAAACTGCACACTCCTGTATATCTATTGGTTTTTATATTTTCCTAACTAAGTTATCACTATAGGAAATCTGGTAAATGCAAGCAATTTTGTTTCTTTTGGTCTTATTCATTACTAAACTGATTTTGTGTCTTTGGTTGCAAAACCACTGATCTAGAAATTGCAGCCAGAAATCTGAGGTGTGTGCTCTAACTTCACCCAAATGCGTCATTCCTTTGAGGGTCTTTTTGTTCCTTATTTTTTTTTTTTTTTTTTGTCATTCAGCAGATCAATGAAGAGACAAAAATGATACTTATAGAAAGAAACACATGTCCTCACATTCCAAAGGCAAGGGTAGGCAGGTGTGTCTTGGGACTGCTTAGCTCAATCATGCTGGGCTGTGCAGGGACGCTGAGGGCAGTCCTGTGAGGGACAGGTGTGGGCACACAGGACGCCCTCCCTCCCCCACCCCTGCTCTCCTATCAAATGCATATCATGTTCCCTTTGTCTAGATGCTTGCTAATTTTTTTGAGAAAAGGTTTTGTTTCTCCCATTAAATTACTTTGATCTCATTTTGCATTTTGGCTTCTGAACATCTCAATTATACATTAAATTCTAAATTAGGTAACCAGATAGACAAATGGGAATCCTTTACATTTAATTTCTTGTAAAATATGAAACTTGTACCCAGGTGCTCTAACACAAATAAGTTCTCCTCTAGTGAAACCTCCTCAGTGTTCATGACTGTCTAGGTCCCACGAAGCATGTGAGTGTCAGCAAACTGCCCAGTTTAAAGAAAAAGCCAGGCTTGGTGTCCATTTCAAAATAGTTTGTTGCTGTTTCTGAAAGCTATTAGATTGTATTTCCTTCAAACGGTAACACTTTGGATCATTAATGAAACTTGAAATTACTGAGGAAGATTTTTCACTTTCCTGTGATGAGTTAAGAGCTGAGCTGCTCTTAATAATACTCCTGTTTCAGATATGGCATCCCAATCAATGGAGGGTCTGCACACCCTGGTTTTTCTACAAACGGTTTCAATCACTGGTCTTAAAGTGAGGCTCACTGCTGAATCACAGTGACACTCTATGTGGGTGACGTACCTCAGAGTCACACAACACCTTCTCAAGTGTTGTCTGGTCTTCACAAAAATCCTGTAGCAGGAGCAAGGCACCTGTTACTACGTTTGCCTTCTGTCAATGAGCACTCTGAGGAAATCCAGGGCCTACTGAGCATCACACATGCTAGTCTGACCAAAGTGAGGACCATGTTTAAGGCATGTTTGTTTTTACACCTTCACGAATGAACCCAGAGCTAGAAAGCATCCCAGAGATCAATAGATCCAGGCCTACCTCTGCCCTAACCTACTGAGGATAACACCACATGCCTCTCACCCTGGGTCACAGCTTGAGACTATAGCCATGCCAGGGCTAAGAACGTCTGTATTCTTTCAGACTGTAACTGAAAAAAGAAAAGTTTTAGAGTCAGGACTCTCACCCCCAAATACTCTGCACTCTGATCTTCTGCAAGTTATCTGAACTTGAGTTTTTCATCTCTGAAATGTTAATACCAATTTGAATTCAGTTGCACAGATAAAAGAAATAAGAATTGTGCTGTATCTGGTGCATTATCACTGCACAACACTATATTATTTTCTTTGCTTCTAATTCACCATTGGCTTAACAGTACTACTATATTTTGGTTCTTATTTGTCTCCTAGACATGCAAGTGTTAAAAAGTCTTGGTCCCCAGCATGGTTCTAGTGGGTAGT
Source organism: Callospermophilus lateralis (assembly GCF_048772815.1). Taxonomy (NCBI): domain Eukaryota; kingdom Metazoa; phylum Chordata; class Mammalia; order Rodentia; family Sciuridae; genus Callospermophilus; species Callospermophilus lateralis. The sequence goes on along the minus strand of NC_135316.1, from coordinate 46,776,976 downwards.
AGTGACACCCTTAAGAAGTGGGTCCTAGTGGGAGGTCATCAGGTCACTGGAGGCATGCCCTCAAAGGGGACAGTGGAACCCCTGCTAGATCCTCTTCTTTTATATCCCTGCTGTAAGGTGCGTAGCTTTGCTCCACCCTGCATTGCTGCCATGAGGTGCTATCATAGACCCAAAGCAATGAGGGCAAATGATAAAATGGACTGAAGCCTCCAAAATTGTGAGTCAAAATAAAAATTTTTTTTTTGTAAATTTATCTCAGTCATTTGTTATAGTGATGGAGGCTGACAAACATAAGCTTTAAACCTTGTATCAGAAAAGTAAAAACAATTCAACAATCTACTACTGCTTACAAAAGCAGGGTTTTTTTTTTTTTTTTAATTTCTTTTGTCACTGGGGATTGAACCCTGGGTGCTTTATTACAGAGCTGAATCCTCATTGCTTTTTATTATTATTATTATTTTTTATCTTGAAATACAGTCTCTATAAGTTACTGAGGGCCTTGCTAAGTTGCTCAGGCTGGTTTTGAATGTGCAATCCTCCTGCATCATCTTCTCAAATCCCTGGAACACAGGAGTATAACACTTCAGTCAGCTGAAAAGATTTAAAATGTCTTTTTTTTTTTTCTGACTTTAATAGGTGATCATTAATTTTTAATTAATTGTTCAAACTTTTTATTATATATGGTCTTTTTTTTTTATTGGTTATTCAAAACATTACAAAGATTGCAGAATCACATCGGTTACACATCCACATTTTTACATAATACCATAATAGTAACTGTTGTAGACTGGAAGGAAAAAAAGTATTTCTTTTGGGATTTAAGGTTTTATCACTCTGCTCTGGCCAATATATTTGTTGTAATTTTATTTTTGTATGATCTTTTAAAAATTGTACTGTTTGTGAATGGAATATAAGTTTAATCTTCCAGTTATCAAGTATTTGTGAACTGACCTATGCTGAAACTATTTTGCGGTAATAAAAGCCAATAATATTCTCTTGGGTGATATCTTAAACCAAGTTAAAGAGATGCATATAATTTTCTATTTCATTCAATCTGCTGCAGGTAGCATGGCGCAGGGTACTAGGGTCAAAGAAAGCATTCTTAGAGAATTTCCATAGAACACCACAGTGCATTTAGGACCAATTTTACTAAGAAACTGAAGAACTCACCGACTAATACTGATGTTCCACCCATCATGGTCTAATGGGCAAGAAAGGAGCAGGTATTCTACTTCCATTTGCAGATATATATGCTATGCCTGCAAATGAACCTAGCCTAGAACACCGGTGGAATTCAAATTCAGGAGTAAGGACACCCAGCCCTGAACTTCCTCTAGCTTATACTCTCTCTTCCCACTGATTAAGAAAAAAAAAAAAAAAAAAAATTGCCTGGATGGAGAATTTTTCTGTTCTGATCTTGTTGCTTTTGATAAAAAGGATTAATTTTTCCTTGGAAAATATGTTCTGCATTTTGAATTCATCAGAAAAAATATTTTTAAACCTGAAAAAAAAATCTTGTAGTATTGGGGATTGAACCCAGGACCTTGTGCAAGCATTCTACCAGTGAGCTCCATACAACTCTAGCCCTTTTGATTTCTATTTTGAGACACTGTCTTGATGAGTTGCCCACGCTGGCCTTGAACTTTCGATCCTCCTGTCTCACCCTCCTGAGAAGCTGGGATTATGTACCACTATAGTGGGCCCAGAAACAAATTTTAAACTGAATGTATTTTTATTCTTTTCAAGTTCTCTAAAACAGTTTCTTTTAATTTTTGGTTATCTGAAATTTAAATGGACAGATAAAAATATGATAAAATTACACTGTCATTTATACTTTTTTTAATAAGTCAAAGAGTAGACATTTTGAGTAGATATACTAAATATGATTAATAAAATCACATTTTATTAATACATGTGAATATTCATTTTGACTAGATTTTATTAATATAAGTATATGGTCATGTGTAATTCACATATAATGAAAGCTACAATCATTTTTATACTTTTATTTAATGATTTACTTGAAATTAGAGCATTTCATAAAAGTAACAGATGTTGTTGCGGAACTTCAATAGTTTGTCATATTTCCTCTTTTTCATTTTTTTCTGCCAAATTGAATGTTTTTCATTGTAAATAAGTTACCAGGTTTTGGTTTTCTGCATGCAACATTTTGTGGGTATTCTTCTAGAGAAAGCCTTAGGGATGTGGATGACCATGGCAGCCTGCACCTATTTAGCACACAGACCTTATGTTCTGTCAAGGTGCTAACACTTCTCCAGCTTTATCCACTTATTCTTGCATTATTTTCCCTGTACCTTGATTTGTTTGCTTGGTCCTTTCTTTTTTTTTTTTTCTTCAATTGTACTACACATTTATATAAATTATCCTGAAATCTCCTTTGAAATGGTAAAGAAGTACTGAAAACCAATATTCCATCCAGTTGTCAGGCCAAATGTTATGGATACGGATGTAGAATTTTGAGCTTTGTGAATCAGAGAACATAAGCATCAAAACATGAATCTAATTTGCTGGCATCATGCTGGAATAGTCTCAGAAATGATTCTCTGCAACACAGTATCTTGGCTGGAAAAATGTACTAGACATGGTAAATATGGTCTATGGCCACAGAATGTGTCCAATGTCATCTGACCTGAATGGGCCATTTTCAATTGCAGACACTGTTTATAGACCTGTATTTTCCATATTTACATCTATAGTCTGTAGATACCCAAACCCTGGAGGAAAACTGCTAGTTTGAGGAGAAATTGTTTTATTAAAGACTATGCACAAGTCAAGCATGGTGGTGGGCTCTTGTAATTCCAGCCACTGGGAAGCTGAAGCAGGAAGATCACCAAGTGTAAGGCCAGCCTCAGCAACTTAGTGTCTTAAAGTAAAAAATAAAGGACTGGGGATTTGGCTCAGTGGTAAAGCACCCCTGGGTTCAACAAATAGTACCAAGAAAAAAAAAAAAAAACAAAACAAAAAAAAAAAACACTGTACACAAAATCCCAAAGTATAAAAAGATAAAAGGAATATCTAGTTACAATAAACTTATTTTATGAACAAAGATTCTTAGTAATTATGAAGTGAATATAAAAATATGATATTTATATCATCAAGGGAACATTCTATTTAGCTTATATTTTATTTTGAGTATAAAAGAATCTGGATCCACTGAAATTTACAGTTAAAAACGGTAAGAGTGTCTGGGTGCAGTGGTACACATCTGTAATTCCAGTGACTCAGAAGGCTGAGGCAGGAGGATCATAGTTCAAAGGCAGCCTCAGCAACTTAGAAAGGCCCTGAGCAATTTAGTGAGACCCTATCTCAAACTAAAAAATAAGAAGAGCTGGGGATGTGGTTCAGTGGTTAACTGCCCCTGCGTTCAATCCCCAGTTCCACAAAAATAACAACAACAACAACAAAAACCCAAAAGGTAAGAAGAGGGTTCAATAAACCATCTAGCACTCTCAGAAGCCTCTTCCACTAGAACAATCTAAATGTCCCCTAAGTGGAAATAACTCAAATAATCCAGATTATAACTGAGTGGAAGAGCTAAAGGAAAGCTTGTAAATGCTCAAAATATTCCATATCTTGCTCATTATGAGGGTCACTTGAATGTAAAATATGTAAACATTCATTAAGCTGCATACTTAGGTTCTGTACAAATGTTGTACCTCAATCACAAAACGATGACCCCATGTCTTGAAAAATACTCATAGAAATTTTGGTTTCCCAGTGAACTAATAATGACCTCTAACAAAAGCACAGATTGTTCATTATTATTGTAAACATTAGAAAATGAGAACCAACATGATTTATCACATGTCACTGCAGCTGTACATGAAGCAGTCACTCGTGGTTAGCAAGGGAACGCCAGGCTGTGCCGAGGGCACATGCTGTATATGTGGGTCTCACTCTGCCTGACATTTAACCGAGTGTGGCACATGTGTGCTCCAGGAATGTGCTCAACTGGGCAAGGTTATGTGAGCGGACATCTGCACACATGAATATGAAAAGAACTAGCACAAAGGGATGATCTTCCTAACCAATGGTCTATAATAAAAACAGTGACAACAGGAAGCAGCCACAACTAACGTTTATTGAGGTTTTACTACATTACAGGCACTGTGGTCAATATTTGTGTTTGGGAGTTTAAAAAATACGATTCAGGATGGCAGGAGACCTGTTTTGTGATCTGTTCCCAAAGAAGATAATCTAGTAATTACAAATGGATACACAGGCTCCAAGTTTGTAAAAATGTTGGTACCTGACTTATGTGCCATAGTGCTACTATTACAATTTTAAAAATGATTAAAGTTCACTCTAATGAATACTAAATAAACACTTCTACAAAGCCTAGGTGTTTTTAGGTACTGTTTTAAAAAACATTATCAAAGCCACTTTTCTGACACCAAACTTATCTTCTCATATTGTGAGTTCATAGCCGGCAATATCCTTTGTTAGCAATAGTAACAAGCCAGGAGCCAGGAAATGAATTTCCTGGATTGGAACACCCTTCCTGAACAACTATCGTGTTCACAATTAATATTTTCTGCATCTAAGTTTCTTGATACTTTTCATTTGCTGCATCTCTTAGATGTCATCTATTATCATTATATTAAATCTCATTTAGTAGTTTTATTATGGAAACTCAAAATTTCAAGCTCTTACTTGATTATTTAAATTGAAGTAATTGTTAAAGAACAAGTATACAAATGTGAATAAAACTATGCCAAGTCACAATTTACATCTTCTTCTTTGGGGTGAAGCTGTCATTTCAGACACGGTCACTGTGCATCCTAACAGCAGAGCAATGACAGGCACCTTCGAAACCTGTGACTAAATGGCAAAGGGAACAGGGAGGTTACAGGCAGCATTTACCGAAGACAGCACAGGTCTTTCGAGTATGCTGACATTACACAATAGATCTGAAGAAGACCCGAAAGATAATTTAGTCCAAACTCCTTGTTTTCTTGTTGGGAAAGAAAAAAAGGTCCACAAAGGTGAGGAGACCTTTCAGATGCACTGTTTGAGGTGAGGGAGCTGAATCTGCTCCTGGAGCCACCTTGGAAAATGATTCGTCATCACATTCCGGAATGGCCTTTTAAAAAGTTATAAATACATAATTATATGTTCTTATAAATATATTTTTAAACATTCAATATTCATAGAGTCCACTTTCTATGTATAGATTCTGTGTGACCCATAGTTCAGCACTGCCTGCTGTCTGATAATATTCAATAAATATAAAAACAACCTTGAAAATAACCTTGAGTTTTCCTTCCCCTGATGAAGTAATTTCAAAAGCTTTAATTCTGTTAGTGTATAATTCTGGCTTTTTTTTTTGATTGGGGATTGAATTCAGGGCCTCAACTAGGGGTAAGCATGAGCTCTACCACTGTGCTAACCCCTGGCCCTTTATCCTGACCTTTGCACCATCTTCAATTCCTCATATTTTTTCCTTAAAGGATATTTTTGGCATAATGTAAAGATCTATGCCTTAATAGAGTAAACCTTGTTTTTAACTAGCCCAGAAAATTAAGAAACCTTTACAAAAACAAATTGATTCGATTGCTTATGTCCTTCTACTTTCCCCTGCAGGAGACACTGGACCATAGCCTACAATGAAGCAAGGGACACATATGACTTTTTGTATCCGCCCTGCCCTCAGACAGAGCCAGGTAAACACTGCTCTCTCTGTTCGTGACTGGTTTCAAAATCAACAGTCTGGATCTTACAAGTATCAGATTGAAAAAAAAAAAAAGTTTTTGCTGAATTTTTGTTAGTGACCAAAATTGGCCAGACATCTGAAATTATCTTGAATCTCATTTTCCTCCAATGGTAAAGATTTTTTTTTTTTTTCCTAACTCCTACGAACCTCCTGTATTGACTGGTGATTTCTTGGTGTACAGAGTGCTCGATAAATTCCAGTTTTCTGTGTGAAATATAGCAGAAATTACTGTAATGAATAGGAAAACTTTAATTCACTGGAAATTTTCTTTGAATGCAATACTCTAGCTATAATGGTGGACAAAAAACTGAAATCCTTCTTGGCATGTTAAAGACGACATTCTCTACTTGTCTCTTCCGTAGGCTAGCATGGTGTCTTATGTATGGCAAATGTTCAATGAACAGTGAATGAATGAAGTGTAACAAGGAAGTAGTATGGTAATTTCCTCTGATATTGCTGGCATCGCTTAGTAGAACAGTGTATTCAAAGTATATGGCAGGAGTCTCTGGATGCATCAGTATTGTTTATCTGCAATTTTGATTTTACAATCTTACTTCTTTGTAATATGAAAAAGCAACTATGTCATACCTATGCACTTTACAAGCACAGACATCTGGAAAGCACTTAAAAGATTCTCATTTCTCCAAATAATAAGATGGGAAAGTTAGAGAGCTGTAAGGTGTTATTTAGATAGCAAATAAAAGGGCCACTATAAAGTGGCTTATTTTATCCTCAGGATGAACCAACACCCAGCTTATACTTTGGGTTTACAGTTACAAATATTTATTCACGTTTGAAGTTAAAAGATTAAAGGAAGAAAGAAGCATTTCAAAGTTCATGTGAATAAGAAGACAAAGATTTTGTACCTAGAATGAAAACCAAACAGAAAGGAAGAGATAAAAGTGGCTCTGGCAAACACTGGGCCTTTCATAATGTCTAATACTTGGCATTAGAATGAATAAAACCTCATAATTGCTCCCTACATTAACTTATCCAGAAAATTATCAGATACACACTTGATTCTATGTAGACAGACAGAAGCATGCTGTTATTGCAGTGCTTTTTCAAACATAATCACTTGAAAAACTGTCTCAAAGTTCTGGGCATTTCTCTCTAGTCTATCAAATGACCATCACTACTCCCGTATTGGGTCTTATTTTCCTCATCTCTCTCACCACCCCATTTCTACATTTGCTTTCTCAAAATCTTAGGCTCCAGCTGGGAGTAGTGGCGCACACCTGTACTCCCAGTGGTTTTGGGAGGCTGAGGCAGGAGGATCTCAAGTTCAAAGCCAGCCTCAGCAAAAATGAGGCACTAAGAACTCAATGAGACCCTCTCTAAATAAAATACAAAATAGGACTGGGGATGTGGCTCAGTGGTCAAGAACCCCAGAGTTCAATCCCTGGTACTGGCCCCCTAACACACACCAAAAAAAAAAAAAAAAAAATCTTTTGCTCCAATTAGACTAGTACTCAAAATTTCTTTGTATCAGCCAGGATGTTTTTTACATAACTAGATCTGTACTATCTCTAGTTCCTTTCTTCTAAATTGAATAGAATTCTCATCTTTTGTTCTCCTTTATCCCAGAAAGGATAGGACCTATTTTCTTAGTGTTTCTCACAGCCTCTGCTGTCTCCTGGATTAAATCTTCTGCCTTCACCTGCATCCTCCCTGTGGGACTTCCTCCAAACTCCTGGCATTCCATTCCTTTGAATGTAAACAATTCTGCTGTAAAGAGTAAATAAACATTAGAATGCCTCAAAAACTACCAATGGCAAAGGTAGGTGAAGATGTGGAGCAAATGGACCAAGGCTGTTGAGAATGGGAAAGGCTACAACTAGTTTGGAAAACCCTCTGGTTGTTTCTTACAAAGGCATACACAAACCTACATTTGATCCAGAAATTCCCCTACTTGGTATTTATCAAAGAGAATGAAAACGTGTCCAGAGAAGAGTTGCACAATGTTCCTATAGCCTTAATATAATAGCCCCAAATGGAAAATAACCTAAACATTCATCAGTAAGGGCATGGGCAAACAAAGTATGCTATTCCCACTCAAAGGAATACTAGTGAGCAATGAACAACATGTGAGAATCTCAAGCATGTAATGTTTGATGAAAGAAGCCTGAAACAAAAGAATAAACCACATAATGACTCTATAAATGAAAATCTGATGGTGGTAACAAATGCCAGAAAGTGCTGGCTAGAAAGAGAATTTACTAGTAAGGGGCACAAAGCATCTTTCTGGTTGATGGAAACAGACTGTATTTTACATGAGAGTATGTGATCGCTAAACCTTTTGAAATGTACCCTTAAAATTAGTGTGTCTAATATTAAAAATACCTCAGAAAAAGAAAACACCAGTAATTGTTCTAATGCAATGACTGCCTTTTATATTTCTAGTCCTTCCTGGTCAGCTCCAGTTCTGAATCTTCAAACACCAAAGGAAGAGTTCCACTTGGATGTTTCATCAGTCTATCAAACTCCTTGGACCGCTCTCTGGTATTTCTGGGGTAATGGTTCAGAAGTCCCCCATTTGGACACCAAAATCTATCATTGCTTAAATACAACTGTATATAAAACAGGGCAGCCTTTGCACAAAAGATATGTATGCCTTCCCATGTGTGTAACATTATCTCTAGATCAACTGTAATATCTAGCACAATGTGAGTGTATCTAAATAGCCGTAATATAATATTGTTTGGGGAATTGTCACAATACGTCTGTCTGTGCATATTCAATACAGACATAATATTTTTCATACACTTTTGCTCTGCACTTGGGGGACTCCACATATGCGGCACCTGTGGATATGAAGGCCGACTGGACATCATTCAGCTCAAAGGTATGGCCAGTTACCCTTCTCTCGTATGATCCTTGAGAATCTAGTTATCATCAATACTACCCATTCTTCCTTTAAAATATAAACCATAAATCCTTTCCTTCAAGAAAGAATGCAGGAAGGAGCACATTTAACCAGGAGTGGAAAGAATATTTGATTTGGCATCAGTAGAATCACTGTACAGTCACTTCACTTTCTGTAAAGTGAGATAATTCACTATGGCCATATTAAGAAACATTGTGAGGTAGAAGTAAAAGAATAAATTAATAATTATAAAGCATTACTTTTTTAAATTCGACACTTAGGGTTACTGTTGCTGATACTTACTCAAAAGCCAACCCTTGAGCCCTGGCGCAGGCCCAGGCCTGTTCATGTCTGAACTACTTCAATAATTTCCGATTTATTCTTCCTGATTTTTTTGGCATGTGACCAATCTGTTACTCTCATTTTTATGACTAATAATGTGCCATGTAATCCCTTTAAAAACACAAGTATAATCTTGGTCTTTTAAAGATATGCTTGGCAAGATTTATAAAACTCCACATTTGTTTCAAAGTAGCTTCTGACCTAGAAGGTTGGACAAAAACTAGAGCTAAAAAAGCCAAAGCTAAAGCTGTTACCAAAGAAGTACATGTTAAAAAGTCAGGCTGGTTTTCTTGTCTAAAGGGCTTACATACCGATTTGTTGACTTCACTAGGATAATAAGCCCATAAAAATTCAAGCAAAAAAAAAAATTATATATTTTAACCCCACAATGTAATCTACCCAATAAAAGAAAACGAGAAAGAATATTTTAATCTCTTGGTTCAAAAAAAGGCATTTGTTTTTCCTAATCAATTTTCTTGTTTGCATTTTCTTATTACATATTAGGAAAATACGTTCCTCTAAATATATAATTTTAAATTACTTTTATATTTGCATTAGACAATGGATAGTTCATTTTATTTTATAAATATTTAGTTTTGGTAGTTGTACACAATCACTTTATTTTATTTATTTATTTTTATGTGGTGCTGAGGATCGAACCCAGAGACTTGCACATGCAAGACAAGTGCTCTGCCGCTGAGCCATAACCCCAGCCCCACAATGGACGGTTTATAAGCATCAATTTCACATTCTGTCTTATTTACTTATATATAAGACAAAAATGGAGAATGAATATGGAATTGAAGACTAAAATATGTTTCTGTTGAAAGTTCATGGAATTCTACCTAAAAAAAATTATTTTCAATCATCTGGGTAATAGTTTCAGCTTTAGATTTTATTTATGACACTATTATACTCCATTTGGTTACATAATTCTAGAAACCAGGAGGAAAAGGCACAATAGCTAATGATGTCTGTCTGTCTGTCTATCTATCTATCTATCTATCTACACACACACACACACACACACACACAGTTATTTTGTATACCATGAGAGGCTGAGCAATGTTAATTTGAGTTTATAGACTGAACAAAACTAAATTTCACAGAGTTTGCTTATGCAGCTGGAATAGGACTCTTGTCAAGCTCTGTATTTTAATAATTCCACTTTATTATACTTGGCAACACAAGACATTTCTGGGCATCTAAACCCTGGAGATAAGAATTTATATCACAATGCTATAAATTTACTTGTTATTACTGATTTTTTAAAATATGTCATTAGGTGGGTCTAAGGAGAAGAAATTATGAGAACCACCAGAAGCATTATTTTATAAAAGAATGTTAGTACAATTTGCTAAAACTTAGGAAATTAAATTAGAAAAATAGTAAATTCATTCATTTGGATCGTTTTCCACAAATAGTCTCTTAAAAAATACAAGTACATTAGTAATCCCTCCTAAACCCAGAATATACTTCCAATCCCACAGGCTTCGTCATGTAAGTTAAGAAAGATCCAGAATTTTATCTGGCAATATTATTTCATTCCATTAAAATTAGGCTGATAAAGTCGTCATTTTAGCTAAGAATACCTAATTACATTTAAGTTAATGTTAAAGCACTAAGCCAAAGCAGTTTTAAAAAAAACATTTTTAGCCGTAGATGGACACAATATCTTTATTTATTTTTTTTATGTGGTGCTGAGAATCAAACCCAGCCTTGCACGTGCTAGGCAAGTGCTCTACCACTGAGCCACAATTCCAGCCTTAAAGCATTAATTTTTACATATCAGATTTGCTTTTCTGTAAGTAGGAATAAATAATGTTAATGATACATTGGAATCTTAAAATTTAACTTTGGCAGAGTTTTATTTTACTTTATATGTTAAAGTCTGGAATTCTTCCCTAACACTAGTAATTTTGCATTGGATTAAGCAGGAATATTCTCAAAATTTGTAGGTATTTTTACTTTACCATGCGTTAATGGCTTGGAATCTTAATTTTTAAGTAAGCCATGATGCATGATGTGCTACATCCAAACTGGCTAACTACGCTTGGCTATGTGACTATCAAAAGAGATGGTAAAGTATTGCTTCAGATGACCAAGTAAACATGGTAGGATTCACTCTTCTTTAAGCTATCTTTTTCTGTCTATTTCAGACTTCTCAGCTGACTTCAGGGTCTCCCTGAAAGGGTATCCGTCAATTTCATACTTCTATTTGATGCATGTACGTAAATGTACTCAATGAGATTCAAGTGTGTGGAAAAATGATATAAAGTAAGGGAAAATAATGGTACAATGGTTATAACTCAAGATGAGTAATAAGAAGAGAGGGTTCAGAGCATTTGACTAGAAAATATAAGAAACTGTATCCTGGTGAACTGGGTTAATTTCAAACATATTAGTGTTTTGTTTTCCTCCTGTGTGCTTTGACTAAATGAAACAGTGATGAATGGTTCTGGGAACCTGTCATGAGGCTTATTAATATTTCAACATTATCACTGAGTATTTGTGTCAACACACATCAAAAATGCATGAGAAATGACTACCTTCCCTCACCAGTTGTACCGATTAAGAGTATATATGTAAGAAATATAAATGATGTAAATAAGTTTGCAAAATGATTAGAGATAGAACATCTGTCAAGGAAAATGCAGTATGAAGCTCTCTCTCAGTTGTATGTCACACAACTGAAAGCAAATTAATATAGGCAATCAGTTTGGAATATGTTGTATGACCACATGAAATACTATCACATTTTAGAATTCTTAAAATTACAAACTTTAAGAATCACATGAGCACTGGGAATTGTGGCACTAAGTGGTTCCAGCACTAAGTGGTTCCAACTTTCTTCAGTACTGGCTTCTTTTTTTTTTTTTTTTTTTTAAGGAAAAACACTTATTTGAAATATGCATGACAAAGGATTAATGACCAACATAAAATGTAACTTTAAATAAATAAGGAAAAAAATACAATGGGGAAATGGGAAAGAGACATGAACAGATAATCCTCAAAAAAAGAAATATAAATTCTGAATAAAAATATTAAAAACTTAAAAAAATTACTAACTTTAATTTTTAAATGTAATATAAAAGTAGCAAAAAAGTCTGTATTTAATAAAGCTCATTAGTTATATCCATGATGTAACTTTGGAGTCCCCTACTTAAAAATCAAAAACTTTGTTTTTGAAAAGTTGACTTCAATTTTAAATTGATTATCAAGAAGTAAAAAATTGAAAACAGAACAAGGAATGGCAGTTAAAAAAAAAATGAATTAACATTCAGTTAACCCAGTGATTTCCAAATGGCTAGGGAGAATAAAACATAGTCTATAGAATGGATGTGTCAAATAGATTCTTAAGCATTATGCATAGAGTATAAAAGCTAATCATAAACATAAGACATACAAGTTGCACTCAAAACAGCAACATCTGTTCAGCAGTCTTCATATGATATCCTTTAATGATCATTAAAGTTCATGCAAAAGAATTTTAAGGATAAGCTCTCACTTTGTTGTATCAATTTTAGTAATAAAAGTACCTAAAGGTTAGTAGGAGATAACAGTATGTGCAAAACTATCCAGTATAGTTGTCAGTTTTGACTTGTCAGGGGGAATAATATGCATTGTTAAGGGAGAAAATAAGATACACTTGATAAAACCACTGGGTAGGAATAAACTGATAGAAACACTATTACTTTAATTAATAATTACATTCACAAAAGTATGGACATTTTTCCTTGCACATATGTGGTAGGTGTTTTTTTTATTTAAAACAACTTAAGTACTTTAACAAATTGCCTACAAGTTGAACTAACTAGATGCCTTCTAGAATCCAGGTCTAAAAGAAGTATACAAAGTAAATAAATGTTTTAAAAGACAGAGTTGTTTCTCATGACCTGGGGGATGAGGAAGTTAAACAACTATGTGCAAATTCCCTTCAAAAAAAGAGAAATTTTATAATAGCCTGTGTGAGTAAATAGATTCAATCCTGATTGCCTCTCCTAGGGACATGGAGCTCAGTTTCCTCTATAAAGTGAAATCAAGATTCATGTTCTCGAGTTGGTCACCAAATTTGTTCACTTATTCACTCCAGAGTGCTCCTGCCTTGGGACCTCTGCCTGTGTCACCTGGGATGCCCTTCCTCTAGATACCTGTGTGGTTTGATCTCAGACCTCTTTGGGTCTCACATACCAGTGTTCATGTCTAAATAACTTACATGAAACAGGAACCTGGCCCATCTTCTCCTCCTTCTACCTGCATAACACTTCCCTTCTTGAGATACATATTGTGATTACATGCTTATTGTCTGTCTCCTCCTGCCCTCTCCTACAAAACAAGCACATGAGACCGGTGGTTGTCTACTTTACTTGATGCTTTTTCTAGTCTTTAAAAACTGACCAATTCACGACACTACCTTTGGAGAGAAAGTCTAGGACGTGTTATCTGCCCTCTGAAGAGTTTCAACAAATTGGAAAGTCAAAAATATGATACGCGTCACATACATAAGGTTTGTACCACAAGCTCCTGTGTCTCACTGTGGAGGCTGCAGACCCCTGTTGCACTGTTCATATCCTAGAGCAAGTGAATGGCACCCTTCAGGACAGACAGTGCTCAATCTGCACAATCATACTCAGGGTCCTTGAGTCTGGTATGTGTGATGATGAAAGTTGATCATGCCATTTCTGATTCGTAGCCATTGGTGGCACCCCACTGTCTTCAGAATGAATTTGTCCTTCCTGATCAAGTTCTATCTACCTCTCTAAGCAGCTTTGTCTCGTCCTCCCTCACTTCTGCACAGTCGTCATGAACTTGCACACGGCTCCCACATGCCTGCGCCCTTATCGCCTCTAATCTGACTTAGGTGGTCTCCCTCTGCTCTCTAATGGCAATACCTCACGCTTTTATCCCATTGGGCTTTACTTCATCTCTTGTACTTTGACTATGAATGAGCTCCTTGTGGTCTGGAACCACGAGTCATTCATTCTGTATATCTACCATATAACTTGGGGTTGAATGAATGAATGACTTGTCAAATGAATACATGACTTAATTTGGTAATCCATGAACAATTCAAGTATTTTAATTTTTAAATTTAATTTTTAATTTAATTTTAATCATTACATTTTTTTTTTCTTACTAGAAAAGGAACAACACTGTCCCATGAGAACAGATAAAAGGAACTATGTATGGCCATAGGGTCTCTGTTTGCTCTTAAATACCCAAGAACTGAGTTATTAAGTCATCAAAAAAAATTTATAGGCTTAGAAGAACACTGGGCTGATGATGGCCAAGCGTCTACTTTAGATTTTATCTGAATTCATTCACACTAAGTCCTGACCTTCTTAAAAAAAAAAAAAAAAAAAAAAAAGAGCAACCTAATAGCACTTTCTCGCCTGGCAATAGGGAAGCTTCCCTGATTTACCATCAGCAGCCTCACACCAGCAAAGATGCTCCTCACCATTAGAGAGCTCCACTTCCACCAACAGATCTCAGTCACAATAGGATCTAAAGTGGGGATTTGAAAGTGTCCCACACCTATTAGGCTTATTAAGTGAAAATTCAGCCTCTTTGCATGCCAAAAGTCTGGGAGGCATCTAGGAGAATCTGAAATAACCTAATTCATAGAATTTAAAGTACAAATGCATAACCTCTCTTCCTCGATTTTCCTCAAAGCACAACTGACTCAATCTTATCAGCAGAGAAGAGACATGACCCCAACATTCTCAAATCTTGAAAATAAGATGGTAGGACCCTTTCACCCTTAGACAACTTTGCCCTTCACAGCCAGCCAGGCAGAAAGCAGTTCTAAAGAGAACGTTGATCAGGGAGGTTTGGAAGTGTCAGCATTCATGCTATACTAAAACACCCTGGAAATCCTATTATTTTCTCAGCAATAGTCTTTAAAAATGAAATAACAGTAACAATAACGTTTACCTAAAGAGCACTCATTTTGCATTTCATTTCCTCACATTCCAATATTATGCTGTGATTTCAGATAAAAAGAAGCTAAATCTTTTTTTTTTTAATTTCTGAGAATGTATTTGTGACAGAATTTTTCCCCCCCCTGTGGTGCAGACTTTTTTTTTTTTATTGGTTGTTCAAAACATTACAAAGCTCATGACATATCATCTTCCATACATTTGATTCAAGTGGGTTATGAACTCCCATTTTTACCCCAAATACAAGTTGCAGAATCACATCGGTTACACATCCACATTTTTACATAATGCCATATTAGTGACTGTTGTATTCTGCTACCTTTCCTATCCCCTACTATCCCCCCTCCCCTTCCCTCTCATCTTCCCTCTCTACCCCATCTGCTGTTGTTTAATTCTCTCCCTTGTTTTTTTTCCCCTTTCCCCTAACAAACTCTTATATGTAATTTTGTGTAACAATGAGGGTCTCCTTCCATTTCCATACAGTTTCCCTTCTCTCTCCCTCTCTCCCACCCCACTCGTCTCTGTTTAATGTTAATCTTTTCCTCATGCCAGAATATACAAAGAACTCAAAAAATTAGACAATAAGATAACAAATAACCCAATCAACAAATGGGCCAAGGACCTGAACAGACACTTCTCAGAGGAGGACATACAATCAATCAACAAGCACATGAAAAAATGCTCACCATCTCTAGCAGTCAGAGAAATGCAAATCAAAACCACCCTAAGATACCATCTCACTCCAGTAAGATTGGCAGCCATTAGGAAGTGAAGTAACAATAAGTGCTGGCGAGGATGTGGGGAAAAGGGTACACTTGTACATTGCTGGTGGGACTGCAAATTGGTGCGGCCAATATGGAAAGCAGTATGGAGATTCCTGGGAAAGCTGGGAATGGAACCACCATTTGACCCAGCTATCGCCCTTCTCGGTCTATTCCCTGAGGACCTTAAAAGAGCATACTATAGGGATACTGCCACATCAATGATCATAGCAGCACAATTCACAATAACTAGACTTTGGAATCAACCTAGATGCCCTTCAATAGATGAATGGATTAAAAAACTGTGGCATCTATACACAATGGAGTATTACGCAGCACTAAAAAATGACAAAATCATGGATTTTGCAGGGAAATGGATGGCATTAGAGCAGATAATGCTAAGTGAAGCTAGCCAATCCTTAAAAAACAAATGCCAAATGTCTTCTTTGATATAAAGAGAGCAACTAAGATCAGAATAGGGAAGAAGAGCATGAGGAAAAGATTAACATTAAATTGTGACAGAATTCTTTCTTCCTAAACCAGGTTACATTTAAAGTAACAATGAATTTGAAGATTAGAATCTAAAATGGTATCACACAAGTTGTACGCTTATTGGAGTTCAGAGCTAAAAAAAATAAAAAATAAAAACAAATGAAATACAAAAAACACCACACTAATTTCACTAATAATTATAATTAATAATATATTAATATATAATTATAACACTAATAATTATAACAAACATTTTTAAATGTTTTAAAACTTTAACATTAAAAACAGGGGAATGTGGGCACCCCATCATGGAGGACCGTAGGTTCGTAGTCAAAAGAGTTTGACATGAACAGTGCACACACTTGCTATGGACACCTAAGGACAGAAAACTCCCCGGACTTCTGTTTCTTTCTCTGCAGGATAAAAACACTAGTATGAGGCGAATTAAATAAAAACTATATGAGTTCTCCTAAAATCTGCCAAAAATATGCTCTCAGCAATTTGTTGTTTCCTTTCCTTCCTCGTCTCTAGTATATTATCTACTGTAATTTAAAAGGTATTAAAACGACCATCCTGAGGAGATTAAGAAAAAAACAGAAGGTCGGTAACTGTTCCAGAAGTTTCAAATAAGAAAAATGATGGCGGGGGTGAGGGGTTGGGAGAAAGAAAAAAGAAACCCAAGATTCCAGACTTCTTTGATCATTATTTTCCAAATTAAGAACCACGATATAGAAAAAATAAAAAATCGTGATGTTTGAGCCAGTTAAAGGGCAGGTCTGATGAAAGCAATATCGAATTTGCTTCCCTATCTGTGCTGTCAAGGGGTGTTTATGAGAAAAAAGTACTAAAGGGAAATTTGTTTCCAGAAATTGACAAGTTGTTTCTCTTCATAAAAAGTCACATAATAAAGCCATATAATAAAACATAAGCAATATAATAAAAATATGGAAGGAAGACGCTAAAGAGTCTAAACTAGCTTAAATGTAATTGACCATAGTCATTTAAAAAGAGTGTCACTTTAACAGGTGCTAAAATTATAATCAAGATCCAAGAGAGTAGGCCAATAAGGTACAGCGTGAGTCAATAACATGTATTCCCCAATTTTGCAAGGGTTGACCTGGGAAAGAATATGCATCCTCAGCCTCTTCCTCCTCCCCACCCCCCAGCCACCTCACTTTTATTTAAATTATAATATCTGAACCTTTATTCTTTAACTTGATCCCAGTAAGGAAGAAATTCCTCTAGGGAGGGGCCTCTTTCAGATATTACTCATTTATTTATATTTTATTGTAATACAACTTGATTATTCTACTTGCATTAAAAATGAAGATTATGAAGGTTTGGAATTAAGAGAAGGGGTTGAAAATGAGAGGTTCTGGGTAACAAAGCCAAACTTTACCTACTTAATAAACATCATTATTTGATCTAGGATTAGACTTAATTATAATAATTTGCTCTAACCATGTGCCTTTATTCCTCTTTTTCTAAACACTTAATTCATAATTCCGTTTGTCAAGTTGTTAAAGGTAATGACCTTATTTTATCATCAGGGGAAAAAAAATGAGACCAAACCAAAACAGATGTTGTATGAATTGCTAGTAGTTGACCTTGTCAGAATTACTAGACAAAGGATTTCTGACTTGAATAGTCTCAATAATATTGAAGTAAGGCAGGGGACAGCCCATCTGTGGGCCTCTTTGCAGCCACTTCTTCCAACATATCTTGACTTCACTGGTGCTCAGCTGATAAGTGGAAATATAAAAGCTTTTCAATGAAAATGGTGGAAATGATCAGTTCAGGCATACAGCTCAGTATCCTCACTCTATAGACCTACATAAATCTGGGTGCCTCTGGTTGCTGCTCTAACCACCCAGTCATGTTCTTTTTATTTATAAACAGACACATCTGCATATCTAGGGAGAAAATGAACTTTGGTTAACAACTTCTACATTTCAAATCAAAGTAAACATTTTTAAACTCAAGATTTAATAAAAATTCATTTTAAAAAACAGTAAAATGCATAGTACTAGACATTTAGCAAAAAATTACAAGCATATTAAGGTTTATGCTATACATACTAATTTCAATAACAGAGCACTGGATTAAAAATGCAAAGTATAATGGTTGTATATGAGGCAGGACTGAACTGAATGGGAAAGGGAAAAAAGCTTCAGTCTGTGATATTTACCCTGGGGTTTACTGTCAGGTCAGTGCCCTGCAACAGGAGGGCTGGCTTGGAACAAGACAGTTTGACCCTAAGTGTCAATCTTCCTAAGTGTCCTCGTCCTTTCTCATCTTCCCCCTCTCATTCCTGACAGTACTGGTGGCCAAACAGAGAAGAAGCAGGTACACCTTTGAATTTTTCTTAGACCATGGCACCTTTAGTTTTGGCTTGGAAAAACAAACATAAACGAGTTGCCCAAGGGTTTTGAATCTTGCTACCTCCATTACACAGAAAACTCTTATTTTTTTGCCTTTCTACCTAGAGCCATCCTTCTCAACCTAACACTCTTAGGAAAGTGTTCTAAGTGCTGGAAGCAGATCAACAGATATCTTCCCAAGTCCTCTAATTATGTATATGCTAAGCTGATATTTTATCCTTTTATTATTTAGTATGTGAGTTTGTTAATGATATTGTATTGGAAAGCCAAGGCTGTTTTTTGTTTGTTTGTTTGTTTGTTTGTTTTGGGTTATGACAGTTTTGAGTTGACAGAAGACATCAAGAATAAAAGCAAACAAAAAAGAGGAAAGAGAAATCAACAGTGGAACAGTCATACACATTAAGGAACTGAGAAGACAGTTAAGAGCTGAAAGACAAGGACACAACTGTACGCATTGAAAGTTAACTTTGAGCAAACTTCCTGCAGAATTTTTACAAATTTTATAGCAAAGATTATCAATTTCTCTCTAAAAACAGTTTTTAAAAATATCTTCTTATAAGTTCTGAAGTACATCTATAATTAACAGGTCTCTGCAGAATAGTCTCTTTGCTTCATCTACCTGTACCAGCACTTCTCAGTGTTTACACACATGTACTCAGACCTGAATGAGGTTTATTAACTATTGATGGTTCCTGGCATCACAGGGCTTCCCAGGTCACATCTCAGTGTATTCTTTACTGTTCCTCTAATGAAAATCACTGACATGAATAATACATTCAGCATCGCTTAATATACATATGCAACTTTCATAACAGTAGTAAAGACAGGCCAGTTATACTGCCATGTGAAATACTGTGGCCTGAAAATGGATATGCCAAGCAAATCAGAGAGCTATCACTTATGCATGGAAAATAAAAATAAAATTAAAATACAAAATAAATAAAGAAATGAATAAACCAAAACAAACAAATAAATACAAAGATAAATAAATAAATAAATAACCGTGAACTCAGAAATAGAGATGGTGGTTGACAGAGGCTGGGGTGGTAAGGAAGTGGGGAAAATGAAGATGTGCTGATCAAAAAGTTTAAATTTTCACTTATAAAACAAGAGGAAGTTATGAGGATCTGATATGTAGCCAGGTGATTATCATTAATAATTCTCTATAATTTAAATTTGTTAAGGGGATCTTAAGCATTCTCAGCAAAAAACAAGGTAACCATGTGAGGCAATGAACTGTGTGTTAACTTGATTGTGAAAAACATTTCACAATATACACGTGTATCAAATCAGTGTATTGTAAACTCTCAACGTATACAATTTTATTTGTAAATTATAATTTAAAGCTGAAAATGATATTCTACAGAAAAAAAAAAAAGAGAGAGAGAAATGCACTGGCGTGGGCTCAAGTCTACTCCCAAAGTTGACACTGATAGAAAAGCTGCTATTTTTCAATAACCAAGGCCCATGCTCTAACCCCATGGTCTGGGTGAGAGAGAAAGAAGCCCTTTAAAAATGACACATGAGCCCTATTTTTCAAAGGGCTAACATGTTATCTTTCAAGTTTAAATCTTCTGGAAAGCTCCTCTGTAATTTCTTACTACAACAAGATCATGACATGTGCCACATTTTATTTCCCTTGACTTTGTACGTGCATAATAACGAGGAAGATAATCGGATAGTGACATTCAAAAAGAACCCCCCCTCCACCACTAGAGGTACGCAGGATGCAGGAGGTATTAGGAAAGATGCACAAAGATTTCACATCTACTCAGAACACAAACTTCCAACTCTTTTGAGACACTCCATTTTTTTGCCCTAATCTCTTCCCAAAGGGCACAGGCTGAGTGGAAAGATGTGGACCGGTGTGCCAGTTCACAGCTAGAATGACAGCTATGAGGAACTGGAGATGCTACAGCGCCCCAGCCTCCATTGATCCCCTTGGCAATTCTTATTTCATCCTGAGAACGTGATACTTACTCTTGGACTGCTCTGGCTATGGAAAGGGCCGTAGATCCAGTTTCATTAACGCTATCTAAGGTCACATTTGGCAGGTCATCGTCATCACTGTCACTTTTACTTTGTCTGGGAGATAGGCCTCGGGGGTCCATTTGTGCTGGGAAAAAAAGGCATATATAATGAATTAAAATTAGTGTGCAGAAGTTAACCTTGCCCTGGACCAACATCAAGCATGGAATATCTTTTCTGTGCATTATCACACAAATGGAATTTTCTAGACAATACAGGAATTAGCAAAAGCTACATATTTCATGTACTGAGCACTCAACTGACTTTTTTTCCCTTGTTCATTTGATTTGCAAACCTACATCAGCTACCAAGAGTGTCTGTCAGTGCACGATGACAGAATAGAAACTATAAGATCTGCAACATTACAACTCCCCGGTGGTCAAAAGCTGATTATGTAGCTCATGAGCTACTGTCCCAACCTCTGGTTTCTCCTCCTCCTTGCATCTGCTGCCAGACTTCTGGCCACCTCACTGCTCATTAGCACTTTCCCTGAAAGGGAGAGAGCATGAGGAACAGGAGGTATTATTTGCTTCATGCTCCTCATAGTAAGTTTAAAAGAGAACAAAGTTGGCACGGATGAAAGTGTTAGGTACTTTTCCTGTTTAGAGTGAGCCGCTGTCTCACAGTTCTTTACTGCAGTTCGTGGATATCTGCGTGCATAAAAATGGCAGAGGTGGGCAGCATTCGGAATATCTGTTTATATGTGTTAGAAAGTGCTCTTCATCTCCATCCTGATTTACTTTTCAAAACAGGCATTTCTAGGTATGATTTTCCTCTAACCATAAACTTGCCAAAGCAAGAAACTGATGTTCTGACCCTGTTGACCAGCATCATCAGATCCTTTCAATGAGAGGTTTCTGTTAAAATGTAAAGTGTTCGCCCATGCTGTTTTAAATTAGATTTCATTTCTGCTTTCTTTCTGGTAGGACAATTTTAGCAACCACTGCCTACAATTTCCATCAGCCTTCACCTCAAGAATCAAGTAAGCACACTTTCTCAACTGAAAGTACTGCACTAGTTGATAACTGTGTTGTTAAAATATAAAACTTCAATCCACCCTGATCTAGTCCAGATTGTTCTCAAAGACATCGATATAAGACTTCCAAAAACACCACTACTGACAAAGGAAAGCAAATGTACTTCAAATCATGGTTACAATGTTTGGGTACATGGATTTAAAATCACGGTTAGTCAGGGCATGGTAGTACACGCCTATAATCCTAGTGGCTCAGGAGTCTGAGACAGGAGAATCAGGAGTTCAAAGCCAGCCTGAGCAATGGCCAGGTGAGATGCTAAGCAACTCAGTGAGACCCTGTCTCTAAATAAAATACAAAATAGGGCTGGGAATGAGGCTCAGTGGTCAAGTGCCCCTGAGTTCAATCCCCAATACCAAAAAAAAAAAAAAAAAAAAGGAAAATCACAGTTAGAATGACATTTGATAAAAAGGCATCTTTCTGTTTTCTCATTTTGCTATTACTGTATATCATACATTATATAGAACCATATGGAAATGTTGATATTTCATCCATTTTTACTTATAAACAGGCAATTTCTTATGATTATACACAATATTTACATTCTAGATGGAAAAGTTATACCTACTGAGTTCCCACAGATCCCTAATTAAAGTTGATTGGAAGGAACTGGCTTCTGTTGAAACCAGTGTGTTTTAGTGTATATGACAAACATTCTGCCTGTGTGTGTGTGTGTGTGTGTGTGTGTGTATAAAATCAAAATGTGTTTTGCACAGTACAAGGGATCAACACACATTGGATGAATTAAAGAGAAAATAATCTAAACAATCTAAAGTGGTAGACTTCAACTGAAGACAAATTTGCCTACCCCCCAACCCCCAAACACTGGAGACATTTTGGTTTGTTGTAACTGGGGGTGGGGAAGGAGAGGATGCTAAGGGCATCTAGTGGGCAAGGGGTCAAGGATGTTGCTAAATATCCTAGAATACACAAGAGCATTGGTCTCCCACAGTGAAGAATTTACTAGTATAAAATCTCAATAGTACCCAGGTTGAAAAACTGACCTAGAGATCTAGGAGTCTATATGTAGAAAGGTGTTACACTTTACTAAGTTCAATCACTTGTCTCCTAAATTCAGTCACTCATGAAGAAATTCAGTCAAAGGCTGGATCATCCATATTTCTTGGCCTTTTTCTCAAGTAAAAATAATCCGCTGTCATGTGACTGCCCTCATAACTTCCTCAAATATAGCCTTCACTCCAACTGCCAGGAATTATGGAGGAAATCCATTGAGAGGTTTTGAATGTTTGCTTTGTAGCACTCACTATAAGACAAAAAGACTTTATTTGCCATCTGATCCCTAGAGAAGATGCTTCAGAAGAGTGAAAAAGCAAAATGTACTACCACCACCTGATAACATAGAGCTGAACTTCTCGGTCACTCTAATAGCATGAAGATACCATATCGTTAAGATTTATTCTGGCCAGAGGCAACAGAAACTGGCTCCAGCTAACTTTTATTAAAAGAACACACTATCATGCATCACTTAACGACATGGCCAGATTCTGAGAAATGCACGGTTAGGCGAGTTCATTCTTGTACCAACATTAAAGAGCGTACTTACAAAAACTAAGACGGTTAAGAGGCCATTAGGCAAAATAATCTGTGGGACCACCACTGTATGCATAGTCTGTGATTGACTGAAGTATCATTAAGCAAAGCATGACCATACTGGGAAGATACTGAGCAGCTCAAAATGGAAAGTAAGGATGACTATCCAGCTCAGGATTCAGGGAAGATACAAGCATTTCAGCCAGAAATTCATAGATAGTTTCTTTCTGGGCAATCCTTTTCTAGAATGATTCATTTAACAGCCGTTCCTAACTATTCAAAGCCAGCCAAGAAAATGAATACCATATTGTATGGTATTACATATGCCTGTAAATGTCAACAATGTAACATTTAAAGCTGTCCCAACATCACACACAAAGATGCCTTTGCCAAGGTATCTAATTAGCAAATAGCCAAAGGAAAAAGAATATTCTAGAAGTGTCATTTTGTTAAAAACAGCTGGAGTTCTCATACATAAGTAATTACAAACCAAGGAAGATACAGGCAGTGAACCAAGAAGCAATCTGGCTCTGAAAGTTCAAGTCTAACTGTATGAAACACTTCAAATAACTTGAGTGAGAGTTGTGATCATCTAAATTATGTTATGTTTATATCTTATTGAAAGTATAAAATATGTTAAACAAGATATCCTCTTTGATGTACTTTTTAGGGTATCATAATTGGGGATTTCTTTCCAATATTTTCAACAAATATTATGAAATACATCTGCTACCACCATGCTGGGAAACTGTTTTTACCCATACCTTCAGCCAAGCTGAGGAAGTAATTAGAAAGGCTTTTTAAAATCTGCATTGCTGATTAGGTCAGATGATTAGCTTATCTACATACTTCCATAATTCCACTCTATTTTTATTAAATGTGGAATAGGGATATCTACCCTAGTTCACCTCCATTAATCTTTGCTTAACTGAGCCTATTTATGAAGGCCTAATTCTCTGGTGTGGTTATTTGGGGGCAATATAAAAGGTATCTGGACAACCAGAACAACAACAAAAAATTTACTTCCCTAAGTAGAACAGGAGATGATCTATCAACATTCAGCATTTACCTTGGAGATTTTATTTCTCTTAAATGAAAAAGAGATCAGTTTTGGGAAACCCAGGCCCTGCAGTTCAAGGTTTCTGGTACCCTGAATGAATTTCATTCCATGTGACAAAATCCCAGGAAGAAATACACAGAATCCCAACACCTGAATTTGAATATGCAACTTTCAAATACCCAGCTATAGTAGACTGTTACTATAAAGATCTATCTAACGTATCACATCTCCCTGTGTCTGCGTCCTTGCGTGGCCACTTTTCATAATGCCTGGGCTTACTATATGACTTGATGTGGCTAATGGGACATTAGTGAGTGGGATACAAGAAGAGGCTTCAAAACCACTTGCACACTGGGCTTCCCCTTTCTCTTGCTGTTTTTAGAAGCTAGTCAGCAAATGAATAGGCCTGGGCAAGCCTCTAGGAGACTGCTTTGGAGGCAGAGTAGCCAATCTCAGCCAGCAGCCACAAAAGGAAGCCCTGTCAGACCAGCCACGTTCCAGCTACCAGGTGACGGCAGCCACGTGAAGGGCCCCTGTGAGGTCAGCATGAAAACTGCCCAACTAAACCCACCCCACACTTTTGACACGCAGAATCATGTACAAATAAGATAATTGTTATTTTAATCCACTAAGTTTTGGGGTGATTTTTGGGGTAGCAGTATGAAATCACGATGCCATGTTAACTCTCCCAGGTCCTTCCGGAGATTTTCTAGTAACGAAGTACACAAACTACAGCGCTAGTTACTGTCAGCCTACCCACGCTCTTCTCCTGCCAAGTGGCAATCTGCCCTTAGTGACAAAAACTTAAGTGGGCACATTAATATAAGAAGGAAAAGAAAAGCTATATATTACATTATACATCATCCACTTTTCAATTCAGAATATTCAAAATGTACTTGTCGGTGTTTTGACATTAGGGACATATGTTTGATCCTGCCTCAGCCTTTTGAGTCACTGGGATTACAGGTGTGCACTATCAACCTCAGCGTATCTGGCTCTCTTGAACACACAACACATTAGAACTTTTTTTCTTCCCCACGTAATAGTAAACTGACACAGACACACGGCACCCACGTCCACTGGAGACACCCATCCCACTCACCCCCACCTCGATGCTGTCAAAAGACTTAAACACTTCTAATTTCTTTAGGGATAACCTACTCATTCAGCTATTCATAAGAAAAGGAAGTTTTCCCGTAAGTCACTGTATTAGATGTGTGCAAAGACATTAAAACATACAACAACATTTAAGAACATAC
The DNA here is from genome assembly GCF_048772815.1 of Callospermophilus lateralis. Lineage (NCBI taxonomy): Eukaryota > Metazoa > Chordata > Mammalia > Rodentia > Sciuridae > Callospermophilus > Callospermophilus lateralis. The sequence continues at coordinate 46,751,529 of NC_135316.1, read as the reverse complement.
CTTGAAACTTACAAACTAACATTTCCTAGCAGGAATAAGGGGTTAGGGATGTAGCTCAGTTATAGAGTGCTTGCCAAGCATGTGTAAGACCCTGGGATGGAGCCAAGCCACTGTTAAAAAAAAAACAACACACACACACACACAACAGAAATCCCAGAAGGAGGCACAACTGAATCCCTTCCTCTCCATGCATCAGGGCTGGAGGGGAGAGGGGCAGCTGGGGTGCGGGGGTGGGCAGCAGCCTCAGTGCCACTGGGCTCTCTTTTCTTCCTCTTTCAGCTACTGACAGGCCGCCCGCCACTTGCAGATGCCCTACTTGTTTGTCCTGCCAAGGCTGAAACATGCCCCAGTTAGAGAAAACTTGGCTTCTAGGAGAGCTGCTGCTTCATGCTAGGAAGGAAGGCAGTGGAGACGTGAGGTGGGGAGGGACGTGAAGGGGGAGTTGAAAGGGGGAAATTCATAGCATCATTGGGTAGAAGAGTCCACCAGCACATTTTATGCAGGAATTGTTCTACAAAGGAGAGTCACAGAGCTTCTCTAGGATGAGAACATGGCTCTGGCATCAGAGAACCTGGGGTAACTTCTGGTCCTGTCACTTGCAATGATCTGACATTCAGCAACTGACTTTGTACCACTAATCCTCAGTCTCTTCGCCTGCCATTGCTGTTGTGGGCAGGAAAGTAGATAATGCACACAAAGCACTGAGTCCCCTGCCTGGGACTTAGAAGTCAACCAGCATCCTGTTTTACGTAACTGTATAGGACTGCTGCTTTAACTATACCCTTATATGACACTGTTTCCAAATTCTACCCCATCTCCTGGACCATTTAAATGTTTTAGACAGTTTTACAAGTACCTAAACTTAAAATACTTCTAGAGGCAGACACTAATCATATATAAAATACTACCCTTATTTTGGGTGGGAGGTATCAGGGATTGAACTCAGCAGCACTTAACCACTGAGCCACATCCCCAGCCCTATTTTGTATTTTATTTAGAGACGGGGTTTCACTGAGTTGCTTAGCAGCTTGCTTTTGCTGAGGCTGGCTCTGAACTCGCGATCCTCCTGTGGAAGCCTCCCCAGCTGCTGGGATTACAAGCATGCACCACCAATGCCAGCTAAGCACTACTTCTTGATCAGAACATTCATCTCTGTATTCAGGCAACAGGTAATTATTAGACACTGTTGAGCTATTAAGCATTCTCTTGGGTGCTGGCTAAAGAGCAGCGAGCAGGACAACCTTTCTGTTTTCACTTTGAGAGGAGACAGTAAATAAATGAAGATAAACACATATGGTATCAGAAAATGATAAGTGCCCTTAGAGAATGATGAAGCAGGGAAGGTGACTAGGGTTGCTGAGAGGCAGGCAGATGGTGTCAATGATGGTGGCCAGGAAGGGAGTTTTGGGAAAGATGACATGTGAGCAGGGACCTGAAGGGGCTAAGTGGGAAAGGCTTACAGATGTGAGCTGATGTACTTTTGTTTGTGTTTGAGGGGCAAGGGACATTTGAGGCAGCAAACAACAGGTGCAAAGGTATGTGTGTGTTGTGCCTGCTGGGAGACCTACCAGGAGGCTGAGCTGGGACCAACAAAAGTAGAAAGTCTAGGATCGGGACAGAGAGCAAAGGACACACAGAGAATGGATTTTGACCTTTGCCGTAGATGTAATGCGAAGTCACCGGAAGTACTGAGCAGAAGAAAGACAGGATCTGAATGACGTCATAAGATAAGGATCCCTCTGGCTATTGGCCCGAGATCCAGCTGGAGGTACACATGTGGGGATCCTCTGTGACATTAATATTAATATTCTTTATAAATGGCACTAGCTTCTCCTCTTTCATCAGTTCAAGCTGACTACACATAGTCATCAATTAAGACCCAGGACTTTTTGACAAGAAGGGCCACGCAGCATGCCTGTCATGATGTATTTGCACAATTGATATTCAGACTTTGTGTGGTTTCAGGATATCGGTTGTTTAAATACATGGCTTATTTTTCTAGCATACCAAAACATGATGAGAGAAACATCCACAAGAGAGCCCGACTCAAAGTACTGTGAACTCCATGAGTCGAGCCAGCTCACTCAGTGCCCAGTCTGCTTATTGGTGTTGATGAAGCCTTGCATTTTGCTTCCATTACGTATGCTACTGCTAATGAGGCTGTATGCCTCCACAGCCGCCGCTGTGACGGTTCACACAACTCTAAATGAAGATTTAAAAATTCAATTTTGTAAATTCTGGGATATTGGCACTGTGTAGATATAATATGCAATTTATTCATTTTCCCCCAATTCCTATCTGTATACTTGACAGTGTAATGGCTTCCGCTCCTATTATATTACAAAAATAACCTCATAATGTTCTTATCATTCCCTAGCACAAGGTCCACTTCCGTCACAATACTGCTGGACCTCTCCACAGCTGTCTCCATTGTTGGTCATCCCCCTCCATTTTCATTCCCAGCCTCTTCTTAAAACTCTCCCCCTTCCTTGGGCAAACCAAGGCCTGTGGAACTTGTATTTGTTTGAATAAAGTTTTATTCAGCCATGCACATTCACTTCCTGTCTGGCTGATTTAGAGCGACAACAGCAGGATTGAGCAGCTGCCACAGAAACCACATGGATCACATGAACAACTACCTGGTCCTGGAGAGGAAGTGTTTGCTGACTATGGTACACCATTGCGTTCTCTGGGGGCTCTTCTCCTTGTGATCACTGGTCTTCTATTTCCTTCTGGCCTCTTCTTTCCATATAATATTAAATGTTACTTTGCCCCCGAGGTTTCACTCTATTGATGAGCTCTTCTGTCTATTGATGAACTCTCAGTGACTCAGCACAATTCCCAGGATTCCTCCCCGCCCCCACCACCTCCACCATCTCAACCACTATCTCAGTGGGACCAACTGCCAGATCCATGGGCCCAGCTCTAACCTATACCCTTAAACCAGGCTCACCTTCAACCACCCTCCTTACTAATTCTCCACCTGCCTATTCAAAATTATCTCACACTCAAGTCCTGTTCTTCCTTCTGGTTTCTGATTTCAACTGATAGATCTGTCACTCTCCTGCTCTCCCAGGTTCCAGACTGTCATTCATTTAATTTGTCCCCCTCATGAACTCAATTGTGAAATGCTGTGGATTTCACCCCATTGACTTTTCTGGACTCTTTTCTTAACTGAACTCCCTCAAGGTCCTGATAGCCACATAGCATTTCTCTAGGTAACTGGGTGATTCCAAGACTTTCCTTAAATCATTTCTCACTTTAAAATCTTGAATTTTTTCCCCATTGTCTAACAAACAGGGTTTGCAGCCCCTCACAACCATCTTCCAGCTCATCTTATACTCAATGCTTCTGACACAAGGCCTACCCCCAAATCCCTTGAATCCAGCACCATCAGGCTATTTCCTTCCACACACCATCTGGCAAACAAACAAAACAAACCCTACCTGTCCTATAGAATGACATCTTTTTCATGAACTTTCCTTTTGCTTTCTAACTAAATGCAATCTTTCCTTGAACCAAAACCAACACCTACTTTGCATTCATACGTTTTTATGGCATTTGGCATTTCCCATTTTGAACTGAGGTGAAGTACACACTTGTTTTGCATCCCTCTTATTTTGTCTGCTGCTTCAGGAGAGGTGGTGTCAATCATATTCCCTTGTACACTGTAAAATGCAATATCTACTGATGAAGATGGTGGTAATAATGCAGAGCTTTACTTAAATGATTATGGTAGTCCCCAGCTGGAAGGAGATTGTATAATATCATGATAAAAGTGTCTAATTCACATTTTCTTTAAAAAAATTACATTCTGATTTACATTCTAATATTAACATTTGTGGAAGGAAAGTTACTATCATTAAATTTCTATTACTCTGTAAAGTCTTAGAATATTATATTTGGGGTTTCAACAGACCATGGGATGACATGGGAATGAAAATGTTCATAATTTTTATTCACCCTTTCAGCTAAATTACTTAGAATGGGCTTTCCTTTCCTTTCAGGAAGTCATTTTCAACACTTTCTCACACCTCTCATTTCTATCATGTCAATTAGTGCTTAGAAATGGCAAAGAGGGAATATCATCATTTAAAATACAACATAAAAATTAATGTTTGTGGAGGTTATCAAAATAGCTACTTGGGTTTCATTTTTCTAAAGAATCATAACTAAAACTACTTTTCTTTGTCAAAAGAAAATACAGATTTATAACTGTCTTGTACTCCCTAGAAGTTTGTCTTTAAGAGTGCAACAAAGGCTTTTGAGACTGAAAAAAAAAAAGTTCATAAAAAATTTCCACTAATAAGCAGGCTTTTCCACTCTGTTCTGTGCCCTTAGATTATTCTCCTGAACTCCAGGGGCTCTTTCGGAGTTCACAGCACCAATATACCCCACTACTTTTCCACTTTGTCAATTCATTATAACTGCTTCAAACCCAAGCCGACCAGTTCCAATTGATTTTAGTTAAAACCGAATCCACTTTAGGCAGAGCAGATTTACAATACTTGCTAATAAGGTGATTTTGTGGTGAGTACATATGTGAAATAATGAGATCACCAAACTCATTTTCATCTATAATGCACAGAGAAATTTTTAGCATTAATCCATGGACTTTGTATTCACTTCTTATTTTACTCATTTGGTCTTTTTGCTCTATCTTCATTTTCTGGGTTGTGGACTAGAGAAAATTGAATCCTTGAAGACACAGATTGACATCTGTAATAATAATTTGAATCAGTCCTTGTCTAAGGTACATTAGATTTAAGAGCAGAAAATCTGCCTTGGACTTACTTTTTCCTTCTGTATTACCTCTGTTATGTACAGCTAGTGGGCATTAAGCAATTTACCAGGGAACAGTTCTTTGCTGCTTTAAAAATAAAATGGTTTAAAAAAACTGGCTTGCAGAATTATTGTACCACACTGAGAATTAATGTTGCTATTTCCCTCCACTTCTCCATGCCTCATTTTAGAATATACTTAAAACTACTAAAGGGAAGTCTTGATATATAACAGTGAGTTAATGTATCCTCTTAGAAATATAGTAGACTCTTGGTATTCAAAAACCATCAAAAATCCTCAAATTTGCCAATTATTTGCCACGATGTAAGTACTACATGCTGTTGGACCTCTTTATAAATTTCAGGACTTGGTTATCCCTCTTCATTTTCATTTCTGACTTTTTCTTCAACTTCTCTCCATCCTTGGCTTCAGGGAGAGACACGTATTCCTGCAAACTATAATACATTTCTATCAAGAATGATATGTTTCTGCCAGGCACAGGGGCACGCACCTGTAATTCCAGCTACTCAGGAGGCTGAGGCAGGAGGAACACAATTTCAAGGCTAGTCTCAACAACTTAGTGAGTCCCTGTCTCAAAATAAAAAGGGGTGGGGATGTGGCTCAGTGGTTAAGAATCTCAGGGTTCAATTCTCAGTATAAACAACAACAGAAAAATGTTTCTTGTGCACATATATCCTAACATCCCATTTTTTTTATTTTATTAAAATTTTCTTTGATTGATTGATACACACATATATAGAAGCCTTTGTCCCCGGCATTTCACAAGAATTACTGTGTGGACCACAGGCAGAGAACACAAGGGAGGGCCACTGAGATGAATCTTGTGGCTGGGGAAGCTCATTTGCAAACTTTCCCCTACCTTAACACAATATAAGTACTACATGTGAAAAGTGGGTATCTTAAGTTTTGAATCTGTGAGGTCCAGGGTCTACTATGTTAAAGTCATGAAGAGCAATGTCAAAGCCCTAATTCTGCTTAGAGAAAGGCCCAGTGAACATGTGCTTTAAGTACACTGATATTATACACTCTGAGCCATGCCAGGAGAGACATTAAGACAGCACACTAGTTCTTTTGTTTTCCCGACTTTACACTGGGTTTATATTAATTTCTTTATAGAAGTCCATCTTGGTTTCGTGAGACATTTATTTAATTTTTTTTTTCTTTTTTGGTACCAGGAATTGAACCTAGGGATGCTTTACTACTGAGCCACATCCCCAGCCACATGCCACATTTAATTTAGACTAGGGTCTCACTGAGTTGCTTAGGGTCCTGCTAAGTTGCTGAAACAGACTTTGAACTTGTGATCCTCATACCTCAGCTTCCTGAGCTGCTGGTATTACATGTATGGGCCACTGTGCCAGCTACATGTAAGACTGTTCTCAAGAAGATTCGGGCTCTGAGGAAGAATGAGGTATTTTCCAGACAAATTCCCGGTACTTTGTGTGTTGCCTGAGCTTGGTATGTTAGTTGTTAAAACAAGCACAAATTTGACATTGTTTTCTTTTCATATAGAAATAAAACTTTTTGGTTAAAAAACAGTCACATTTATGTTTGTGTAACCTCTAAAATATATACTACTATAAAAATATATCTATTATGAACATCATCTTGCTGCTTTTCTTGACCAAAGCTGCCAAGTTAGCTCAGCACTGAATACTTGCTGTTCCTGAGGCCAAGTTGCCACCTGAGAGTCTGGGTGTCTCATTACACTCTAGCAAAGTTCACCTGCTAATAAGAGCAGAGAGACTTCCTGTGTGTCTGCACATTTAGACGACCAATTACATACTGTCAGGGTCACATCTATTCTTCAGTATTTTTATCCCTTTTTCTCTTTCTTGAAAGGAGAATGCCTATCCTGAAAACTATTTCTATTATCTTCTACATCTAACTACTCTTGATATGAAAAATAATATATGAAGAGCCATTTAACATAGGATCCAGTACTTAAGGTCTCATTAATTTGCTAGTAATTTTGAGTTAAATTATTTATATAGTTTTTCTTTGTCATTTTTAATTTAAGTGATTCCAAACATATATATATATATATATATATATATATATATATATATATATATATATATAAAACAATCTATTATTTTGGAAGATAATATTTTGCATTATTTTCTTCAAAATATTTTAAAAGCAAAACATCACAGAAAGAGTTGAAAGACCTCCTTTTTTAAAATTCCTATTTTGTTCCCTTCCTTTATGTATCCTGGGGTATATCCTTCCTATTCCTGTATATAAATGAATAGTATCTATGGTTTTATTTATATAAAAGCTGTATACAATAATGTTGTATTCCATAATGTTTTCACTTAGCATGGCATTTGAGATTTATTTATACTTTTTCATTTTAAGCACTGTATCATATTCTGTTTCCTAAATGAACCACTATTATTTATCTGTTCTTGTGATTGAAAGTTAAGCTGTTGAAAATATCCATTGTTAGAAATGCTGAAGCAAGTTGTTTCCAAGTATATACCTGAAAATTATGGGGTATGCGTATCATCGGTTTCAATAGATATTGCCAAATTGCTCTCCAAAGTGATTGAATCCACTTATATTCCTGTTGTTGTGTAGATATGCCATTTCCCAATATTATAAAGCTTATGCTACCAGATTTAAACATTTTTCTAAAAGTCCGAAGTCATTCAATGTTATCTACTTTCCTCCCAAACACAAGATTCAGCCTGCTGTAACTGTGTGATAATATTCCCACCTTTCCCAGTTACCACTTAGTCTAGAATGTTGGTGCATGGCTTACTGTTAAAAGAGTTAATTAAAATTAATCTTTATGCAGATGTTTATCTATATACTTTTAAAACCACTTCTAAACTCTCCTTTCCTTTCGGGTTCCTTTTCTTCTGTCCAAAGCATATCCTTTATTGGTCCTTTTAGCAAATTTGTGTGAACAGTAAACCCTCAAGTCAATATATGTCTGAAACAAAACTTTTATTTTGCTGTTCACTGAATTGTACTTCAGCTGAGGACAGGATTCTAGGATCCCTCAGCCTAGAGACTACTCCATTGCTTTCTGGCATTTGTTACTGCTGACAGTCTTTCTTAAATTCCTTCACAAATATCTTTTGAAATTTTCTTTATGACTCATGCTTGACAATCTCACTGCTCTGTGTGTACAGTGGATTTATTTTTACTTAATTTGTCTACACTCTGAGATTCATGATCTCTTTTAATTTCCCCAAGTTTTCAGACACCTGCCTGAACATATTACATTCTCATCTATTCTTCTCTTATAGGTGTATTTTAAGTTATATTCTGGAATACTTCAATTCACATGTCTTCTTTCTTGCTCTGTCACCTTTTGTACTCAGTTTTGTTTTCTGGGTGAAGTTTGCAGCATAACCTTTCAATTAAAATGTTTTCCCAATGAAATTTAACATGTTCCAGTTTACAACTGGAGAACCTGGGAAGGATCCTCCATTCATCTTTTCCTTCATCCGTGAAATCTAATTGGCCAATAAGTCCTGTCATATGTCTACCTCTGTCCGGGTCCTGCAGAATTCTCACCTGGCTTCACTTGTCTCTTTTCCTTTATTCCCACTACACACATCTCTTCGCCTACAGACTTCAGCGTTACTATGTGGACTCCCACTTACTTCCAACCTTCTGTGTCTCCCTTAGTGTTGACTAAACATAGACTCCTTAGTGAGCCACACAATGCCCACGATATCTGCATCCATGGATGTCATTGTGCCTCATTCCCACTTCCTATATCCTTTATTTGAACCATATCAACCTATCTACTTGCAAAACCTACCTCCCTCTCTACCAGCATGCATTACACTAAGACTTTGCATTTTTTTAAATATATGACAGTGGAATGTATTACAATTCTTATTACACTTGTAGAGCATATTTTTTCATATCTCTGGTTGTACACAAAGTATATTCATACCAGTTTGTGTCTTTATACATGTACTTTGGATAATAATGATCATCACATTCTTACCATCATTAATTACCCCATGGCCCCTCCATTCCCCTCTCACCCCTCTGCCCTATCCAGAGTTCGTCTATTTCTCCCATGCTCCCCCTCCCTACCCCACTATGGATCAGAGAAAACATTCAGCATTTGATTTTTTTTGGATTGGCTAACTTGACTTAGAATTATCTTCTCCAATGCCATCCATTTACCTGCAAATGCCATGATTTTATTCTCTTTTATTGCTGAGTGATATTCCATTGTGTATATATACCACATTTTTTTTTTTTTATCCATTCATCTACTGAAGGGCATTTAGGTTGGTTCCACAGTTTAGCTATTGTGAATTGTGCTGCTATGAACACTGATGTGGCTATGTCTCTGTAGTAAGACTTTACATTTTTTAGAAATGCTTTCCTTATTCATGTCAACCCGGACAATGTAACTGATCACTTTCCTTGGAGACACAGCCTTCTCCAGCAGTATTAACCACACTCTCCCAAATACCTAGTTCATTGCTTCTTTCTGTTGTTCACCTCTGGGCATCTATACTTCTCTGTATCACAGAATTTGCCTATTTTTTTTTTTTTTTTTTTGGTTTTGCTTGGTCTGCTTTATCTGTTTGATAGGAGGGTTGCTATTGGTGCACTGTCTGTGTACTGCATACATGGTTAAATCAGGAATTTGCATTAATGAAATGAATAAGGTAATGGAAAGAAATTACTTGGTAAGACACAACATTAAAAAGTGGAATTAAAAAAATCTTTTAAACTCTTCTTTTTGAATTTGGCAACTCAAATTTTATTTAAGTTCTGACAGATGAAGCACGGAGAAATAAAGAAATTAATTGGTACTATAATCGTCACATTAGTTGAAATAACAACCACAAAGAATCTTTTTCCTTTTAATGGTACGACATAAGGAATAAAATTCAAGAGGTTTATATTAGTAAGTCAAGTAATTTCTTTTAGTTTATAAAGTACACCAGTTTCAGGGCTGGGGTTGTGGCTCAGTGGTAGAATGCTCACCTAGCATGTGTGAGGTCCTGGGTTTGATCTTTAGCACCACATATAAATAAAATAAAGATATTGTGTCCAACTACAACTAAAAAGTAAGTATTAAAAAAGTATACCAGTTTCTAAAAAAAAATAGCATCATTTTACATATGTGTGTGTGTGTGTGTGTCCACACATATCTGTGTATTTACATTTATAGACATATGTCTAAAAAGAGTATAGTGCCAAGTTCTACTTCAAGCACTGTTACGGTTTATCTATGAGGTGATCCCAAAAGCTCATATATAGGATAATGCAAGAAAGTTCAGAGATGAAATGATTGGGTTATGAGAACCTTAACCTAATCAGTATGCTAATCCATTTGAATGGGTGAACTGGGTATTACCTGTAGGCAGGTAGGGGGTGGCTGAAGCAGGCAGGTCACTGAGGACTTGCCTTTGGAGTTTATATTTTGTTCCTGATGAGGAGAGCTCTCTCTCTCTACTTCCTCATTGCCAGGTGCTGAGGGGCTACGCCCTTCCACAATCATGTGGTGTCCCACCTTGGGCCCAGCTCAATGGAGTTGGCTGTTTATGGACTAAGAGCTTTGAAGTCATCATGGCAGAGGAAAAAACTGACTTAAAACAAGCATATTCTACCATCCCAGCTCTGCGATGGGTGGATATTTCAAACCTTACAAAGATGCAAGGCCCTCTAAAACTGGTTGGCTAAATAGTTAGTCATATAACTAATAGTTAACTTATTGACTGAACTGTAATAATGAGGTTGATAATTGCTTTTATCTTTTCTGGAATAAGGTATAGTATAAATATTACATATTAACAAATAGAGTCACTGTGTGATAGCATCCTCTTGCTGCATTCTCAATGTACATCATACTTATAAATACAGAGCACAACAATGAAAAATAGTTCATAACCATTCCGTGGTTTATTTAGCTTTGTAAATGGAAAAAGTTGTAATCTTTCACTTATATCAGATCACACAAAATTATACAGTTAACACCAGTTGATTACTGAAAGGGGGTGTACTTTTAGCATCAGGGCCTTATTTTGGTAACAAACATTAAAGATAATCACAATTGGCCAAGAAACGGGGGGTGGGGGGACAGCCAAAATAGGCCTGTTCATAGTTGTAATAGTTGTAAGGTGGATAATGAGATAATAAAACACATAATTGGAGGTTATACTACCTTGATTACTGGAGATTATACCAATGGGCACAATAATGCCATTAAATAGTGCATCACCAGCTACCACTCATTTGTTAGGTGATAAATAGATTATGTTCCATTAAAATCACGACTTTGGGAATAGAGTAGAAAGTAACACTACATATCAGGACAATAATACATGCTGGACAGCATACAAGGCATTTTACTATTTGAGAAGCTTAATAAATAGTAAAGGAACTACAAAAATATACAAAAGATACTGAAATAAAAACTGGAAAATGCCAGCTCTTATTATAAAGCTATTCTCCATAGCCAAACTCATATTTTTTAGAATTTATTTTCCAATTTTGAAGAAAGCAGTACTGAACATCTGCTATATAACCTAGGATAATTCTAAAACTCTAATGTTATAATGATTATTAGCTATTGGCTAGTGCTCAGAATTTTATTGAACTCATTAATCTAAGAAAAAATAAATATAATTATAACAGTAATAATAAATGTTGGCTGTGTCTTTATTTTGTGTTTTTCCCCTTGTGTTTTTTTTTTTTCCAGAAAATAACCGCCATCAGAATGAGGCAAGATAGAACAGGCATGTCTGTGTTGTATGTCTCTTTATAACCAATTTCCCGCTCAAAAGAGCTCCGGGCAGAGACCAGATATGTCTAAAAATGACACAGATGTCGATCTCTGAAACTCAGTGAACCACACTTTGACAAAATTTTCCTACACCAAGAAATGTTAACCTACAGCTTAAGGCTGTTTTTTATGCTGCAAGATGCTGGAGAAATGGAAATACATGATACTGTACTATATACAATGTCAATGTCAAAACATGGAATTACTTCATGTAATTAATACACACACACACACACACACTGGGTTTTACATGTATAGATTTCATATAAATAAATTTAATCCCTGACACCCCCAAATGATTTAAATATCCAGTACCAGCTAATCAAAGGAAATATGAAGTTGGGATAGTTAATATTGACTAGCTCTAAAGATAATTAAGTCATATAGTTTAAGCAGCAAATCTAACTATGGCAAAATGTCTTTGAAGTATTTTTTAGATAGTTCATTTGAAAATCTACTACTTTCAAGTTGTAGCTTTCAAGAACAGAAGACATTTATAAGTCTCAGGTTTTTTTACCTAAAAGACTGGTAACAATGCCTGCGTGTTGGTTAGCATAGGGCTTAAAGATGACATACATAAAGTGTGAAGAAATACAGGCATGCAGTAAAGGCTATTATTTGAATGATTTTTAATAAATATCTTTGTAAGATTTATTATATAATTTGTTTCCTTCTTCAAACAGATTGATAATAATTTAACCTTTCTTTCATTAATAATGGTCATTATTTAAAAAGCAATTACTATGCTGTAGTAAAATATTATTTCCAAGGACTAAAGAACTGTGTAAACCTATTTGCTCCCATCCAGAAAGACCTTGCCAGGATTATTCAAGATTTTCTTTTAATAATAATCCTGACATCTTTGTTGGATGCCACTTTTTGCCCTTGCTGTCCACAGGATAAAGGGAGTCTGCCTAACTTGGGCAGGGGTTAGGCACGTGGGACTTGAATATGGAGCATCTATAGACAGATAACACAGAATCAGTAGATCTATCTATCTATCTATCTATCTATCCATATTAACAAAGGAAAGCGATGGAAAGCCAAGTACTAACAACTTTTTGTGACTACTGGGAACATATAAAATTCCACTGAGGAAACATTTTATGGGATGGGAGTTAAAAAGAAAAAGATTGAGAAATATTCCTTTCATTTATTTCTCCCGTTGCCATTTTTATTTGCTATTTTCTGTGCATGCACAGCTAGAAAACCATATTAACAAAGAATGTAAACATTAAATATAAGCTAAGAGTAGAAATAGAGCAGACCTCAGGTCCTTTCCGATAAGAAAAGTAGAGTGCATGTGACTCACACATGGTATGCAATAGATGTGTGTGCAAATACATCACAGCTGACATTTCAGCAAAACTATACTGTTCTTCATTCTTTATGCACCTGCCATGCTATGCTCTCACTGTTCACTCTTTTCCTAGTCTGGAATATTCCTACCTGCTCTAAGTATTAAAGCCTATGTTCTTCAACTTTAACCTCATATGCCACCTATTCTGCCTTTATTATAATCTACTACTTTCTTCAGTATCTAGTTCATATTCTTTGAGGATTTACGAGCTGAGTCTCTGAATAGGCTTCCTCTGTTTAAAAGGTCCCTGTGTTTATAGAGAACTGATTTAAAACATTCACTTTTGACAAAAGCTACACCAGAGATTAGGGAACCCTTGGATTTAGCTCAGAAAAGACAAAAAGATAATCAAACGAACAATTCCTTATATTGTGTGCATGTATGGCTATGTAACAACAAATCTCATCATTATGTACAACTATAATGCACCAATAAAAATGGGGAACAAAAAGAAATTAACAACGCCTTCTAAACAAAGAAAGATTCGAAACAATTCAAACAAAGCTGTTTTAAATTTGTGCTTGTGTTTACTTATTACACCTTTATGATTAGAGATCTGAGGGGAGAAACCAAGTCTTTGTTTTATGGATGCAACAAATGGGCCCACAATGGTAAATTCATCATTTATTCTTCCTCACACAAAAATATTTAACTGCATAGTGCAAATAAATGTAGGATTTTCCCTTCTACTCAAGGTTTGTTAAAGGAAATTTATGTTTTTAACATGTACTGCAAACACCCAAAACTGACTGCACCATTATCCGCTTTTAAATCAAAACAGCTTGCTATCTGGTAAGGACAGGAGAACTGGTCGATTTATTTCATAAAACTTTATGTACAAAGAGACAGTGTCTATGAACTTAATGGAGAGAATATAGAGTCTGGAGGGGTAATTTTTATTACAATTTATAGTGGGATTATCCATACTCCACCGTTTTCAGATTTTATGGTTCCATGATGCTGACGCAGTTCACTGTGGTGAGGTAGGAGGCATAATTTGTTTCACCTGACTGGGAAATGAAATTGGCGTTATTATTATATAAGAAACCTTGCCGACTCTATTAATTGCTTGGGTCCAATCAAAGCCATTATTTATCCTGTGTTCACAGGTAAAATATTTTACCTGAGAGTCAAAGAATAAATAAGGACTGACTATATTTTTCATTCGGCACTATCTTTTCATCAAGACTATTTGGAAGCCATAAGAATATTTCCCACTCGCAGGGGATCAACTCCAGAAACTACTAAAACCTAAATCATATCAAGCATCTTTGATGTACCACCAAACATTAGTCTTTCATATTAAGTACTCGGGAATAAAACACACTGGGGAAAACAGCAGAAACAATATACACTCAGCAACACTGGAGAACTACAGGGGGCTCACTGACACACAGTGGTACCAGCTCTGCATATGGTCCTCATTCACTCTGCAAACATGATGAGCGGTACTGCCCTAGACACTGGGTGAGGCAGTGACGCAATGAGAAGAAAAGGGGGTTGAGGGAGAGGGTGCCTTATAATTTGGTACGCACCTTTCTTAGAAAAGGTGCAACTGAACCAGGATGTTTGTCAGAGAAAGAAAAGATTTTCCTTTCTTCCTCATGGATTAAGATAGAGTCCATGGTAAGCCATGGCACATGGTTGAGACATGGGACATATTGGGTGGAATGGTAAGAGACTGGGGTGAAGGGGTAGTAGGAAGCTTGCTGGCTTTTATATCCTGGTACCTTCTATTTTACCATAAAAGGGAAGGTTTCTTTTATGTTCAGGACTTTAAGACTGTGGACCAATAGTGTCCACAGTATTCCTAGATATATTGTACTTTAGGACTGTGGACCAATAGTGTCCACAGTATTCCTAGATATATTGTACAGCAGGTTACACTTGTTCACTCAGTTGTTCATCTCTCTCTTCATTGAGTTAACATTTATTGACGATGGGGAATAGGGCACCTGGGGCTTAAATGGTACCTGAGAGAAGGTCAAATTTTAGTGAAGAATGTTGAGAGGCTCCCAACCTACTGTTTCATGGGAATGAGGATTTATAGCACTCCAAAACATATCACTTAAACCAGCAGAGTTCTTGTCAACAGAGGACTTCCTCTCAGTCTCCCAAGTCCTGCTAGGTCATTCTATCTACAGGAGAGTGAGAAGCCATATGCCAAGTAACCTTTCTAGTTCCTCTCTGTTTCCACTGACCCTCCCCCCGCCCAGGCTCCTACCTATTGAGAAAGCAATTCCTCTGAGAATTCTCCAAGGGCTATTTCTGATTCTCCAGGTTGACACACTTCCTTACATTCTTTCTGTCCAAAAACAAAACTCTTCATTTTATTTTCTATGACATTCCAGGACACTGGTTTCTTTGCTCTGTGGGTTCAGTTCTCAGCAAAACTTGCTGACAACACACAAGCTGGCAAACATATGCTTACATTCAGCCAACAAACATAATCCATAGTTGAAAAGAACCTGTGCACACATACTCAGGAAGTAGCATTTTATTTTTACTAGACTACATGGAGTTGTAAATTATTAAAAAGCCAATGCAGAAATGTATAGGAAGTGGGATGAACAGGTAGAAGCTGTACTTTTTCTTTCTGGACTGAATTAAATATAGTCTTTGAAAACATATGTCATATACTAGAGCTCTAAGACCAAAGTCGATAAATTGAGCTTCAAATTTATGTTTGAGTATTTCTTAAGAGAGGCATATCCACTGTGTCCCTTACAACCCTAAACTAGCTGGGAAAATCCAGGAACAATCCTGGAAAAAACAGATTATAGAGTCTGCCTTTCAATTTACTCCGTACTAAAGTGTTACCACTAGATGGCAGTACAAAGATTGTCATTTTCAGTGTAGGCCTCTGGGTTCCATTTTCTGGGACAGTGACGTGGTTAGTTCCAAGAGAAAAAAAGAATCAAGATTAAGAAGAAGGCAGGATGGTGAAGGATGGAGAGAAAGAGAAGACAACCAATAAAATAAGAAGATAGAAAAATAGAAGATAGCTGAGGAGTGAGAGGGCAGAGAAGAGAGAAGAAGCCAAGGTGGGTA
The DNA here is from genome assembly GCF_048772815.1 of Callospermophilus lateralis. Classification (NCBI taxonomy): domain Eukaryota; kingdom Metazoa; phylum Chordata; class Mammalia; order Rodentia; family Sciuridae; genus Callospermophilus; species Callospermophilus lateralis. The sequence continues at coordinate 46,735,540 of NC_135316.1, read as the reverse complement.
TCTTGAAAGGGAAGAAAAGAGAAGGGAAGGGAAAGGAGCCCAGTTATGGGTAGGAAAGCTCCAGTGGTATCTCTTCCAAAATTTTTGGACAGTCAGAAATGTATATTTCAGCATGACCCAGAATACATATATACATGTGTGCGCTCATGTGCACACAAACACAGGCACACAGACATACACACACAGAGACACACAACCACATTTCTATGTAAACAGGCTAACCAACAAGTTTCCTGAAATACACTTATTTGGATAATGTTCTCAGATTTTTTTTTTCAATTTCACTTCATTCTATTTCATTTATTTATGCTCTTTCATGAGCTTAAATTGATTTCAAGATTTACCAACAGGAAATGGCCCATGGTGTGAACAGCACTGTTTAAGTGTGTTATAAACCAGAGCTGGCTTTTAAGAAGAGTTTTTTTCTTTTCCCCCTTAACTTCCTCTGCTGGAAGTGAAGGACATTCCTGGTCATATATGTGGTTCATAAAACAATTGTTGGATAAATGAAGCATTAGAAGAAGAAAAGATGGTAAAGTCAAGAGATCATGGAAAACATACAACTGGCCCAGGATCAAAGCACCATTTCACCTTGCATAAAGGTGGCCGGAGAAAGCATTGCATGTGTGATTAATTACCACAAAAATCAGTACCTTTCCTTTTATTTATTAGACAGACAAATATCAGTGTTTTTTTTTTTTTTTTTCCTGAAGAATACAAAGTGGAATACCAATTAATCAATTCTCCATTCACCATGGAAAACAGAGTGAACGAGCTGAGAAAACAGTAACACAGTTTGGAACAGAAAAAGAATGATTCAGGGAATAAGAAAAAAAAAAAACAGGGAATAGAAACCACAGCCACAGAGTTGTAAATTATTAAAAAGCCAATTTAAAACAATCCTGGCAATGATTCTAAAACTCGTTTCCCTCTTGGATCTTATATTGTTCCTCATTCATTTGTTCCTACCAGAACATATTAGTCATTGAGTAAGTGTTTATTTGCAATATATACATATATACGTACACACATAAAATATATATATAATGTCTACACACATATATAGATACATATATGTATTTTTTGCAATAACTACAAATGCCCAAATATCAAAAAATATCTATAAATGACTGCAATCTAATATGTAAAATAAGAATTCCCCTGTTCCATAACACTACCTGAACCATATGGAAAAGCATTATATCTTAGAAGAACAAAATTCTAAGAGAAAAAAATTTCCTTAAAATAAAACTATTCACAAAAGAAATAAAAGATACTATATCTCAAAATTGAGTATGTGATGGTCTATGTATTGAGTATCAGAGAAAACTTTGGTGTGGTAAAAAAAAAAAATGAGTAGAGACCACATTGGAATACTATATTACTTTAAAAATTTCATGCAGCAATCTATTTAAACATACGTATTTTTATTTTAAGAGTAATAAGTGAAAATGGAGTACAAAGCTATTTTGTTCAGTAGCTGCTAATATTCTTCATAACAGAATGAACACCAAGTCTGTTCTGTTAACCTCTAGATTAAGCTAATTACCTAACAAATGGGTTTGTTACTGTCTTCACTTCCTTAGTAACATCTACCTTTCAAAGTGGACCACCCTAGGGAGTCACAATTTCCTCATTGTCTTTTTTCCCCAGAAGTGGGGGAATCAACCAAATTCACCTATTGGCCTGTTACCCACAGGTTTCTCCTTTTTGCTGATTCTCCTAGAATAATACAACAGCTTATGTCTCCTCTCTGAGCCAATTATTATCATCGAATCTTAGAACTAACCCAGTCTATGCCAGATGAAGCAGTAGAATCGACAGATTGCAGATATTTCAGATAAACAAGAGCACAAGAAGCCAATTTTTTAGTGGAATCTATTCAACCTCATGTGCATGCCCAGAAAAGGAAAAAAAAAAAAAAAAAAAAAAACAGAGACATTTCTATTTCATGTTGAAAGTCAGGTAAAAACAAATAACAAATCACCAGTATAACTGTATAAAATAAAGCATTCTGAATGCCTCGTTCAAACTAAATTTTTTATAAATAGAGGCTGCCTGTCTTTCTCTCACTATATTTAACAAGCTCCTGCCTTTGTTTTACAATGATAATACTCAAACACTCCAATCTTATCAAAGTCTATATTTAAGAATAATAAACCAAAACACAACAAGGCTCCAGTCCCATTTCCCAATAAGCAACATTGAATGTGTGTGTGTGTGTGTGTATACATATATCTGTAACTAAATGCTTTGTTGACAAAAATCTAACTGAGAATTGAAATATTCGTTTGTATCCAGTAGTTACCATACTTTAAAAATAAAATTAATTTACCAAAGGAAGAGGTGGTAATTCAGCTACTCAAGAAGCTCAGACAACTGTACATGTAAGTGCAGGTCAGCTGCCCAGGACTATTCTGGTTATATGGACAGATGACACCCAGGATTCCACTTGTGGAAGGTAGACAGAAGAAGTGAGTCTATGATAAGGACCATGACCTGAAACGAGGTGTGGACATCAACAGTGGGAAAGCAGACAACAGAAGACTGAACAACAGAATGACTGAAACTGAGTTTGGAAATGTGGAGTGTCATCAGAGCAAAACTCCAGGTGTCTTCAATGTGTGGGGAACCACTTCCAAGAAGCTGTATGGCAATCACTGCAATGGCCACATTTCCTTTCACAAATATAAACGGCATAAAGACTAAAAATACACTTGTAGCTTCCTCCTGCAGGCTGCTGAGAAAAGCAACAGCCTGCAGGAAGAATATGGGGTGTGAGTATTTCATATGTGCCCACGGTCTCAGCTCTGTGAGACTCCTGAATGGGTGCTATGAAAATAAGGTGTATTTCTGGAGGGTTCTTCACGGTGTGTCTACCTCCAACCATAATAAGAAAGCAACACTCTTTTAAAGGAGGGACCAAAGTAACTGCAGACCCAAATCAGGTTGCTTTCTTCACAGCAGAATCAACATGCTCTAGTGAGATATTTGAGGGAAAAGTACATTCTGTTCAAGGATCTAATCGCACAATTGTTTTAAGTCAGGAATACTGTGCTCATGAACAGTATAAATGAACTTCTGAGTTCAAATTAATCACTGTAAAATGCAGGTTACTCCACAGTGTAAAATAAGCAATAACATGCAAATAAGAATTTTGCTTCTATAATTCTCTATAGAAGTATCTATTTTTTCAACTCTACTGGATTACTCTTTTCATATTTGTTCTTTTTAGGTATACATGATAGTAGAGTGTATTTTTGGCATATTCTACATAGATGCAATACAACTTATTCTAATCTGGATTCTATCCTTGTGGTTGTACATGATGCAGAGTTACCCTGGCTATGTATTCATATATAAGATTAGGAAAGTTATGTCCGATGAATTCTACTGTCTTTCCTGTTCCCCTCCCTTCATTCCCTTTTGTCTAATCCAATGGACTGCTATTCTTCCCCTCCCCCACCCTCCCTTGTTGTGGGTTAGCATCCACAAATCATAGAGAACATTTGACCTTTGGTTTTTGAAGACTGGCTTATTTTACTTAGCATGACTTTCTCCAGTTCCATCCATTTACCTGCAAATGCCATGATTTTATTCTCTTTTATTGATGAGTAATATTCCATTGTGGAGATATATCACTTTTATTTTTTTAACCATTCATCTATTGAAGGGCATCTAGGTTGGTTCCACAGTTTAGCTATTGTGAATTCTGCTACTATAAACATTGATGTGGCTGTGTCCCTGTAGTATGCTGTTTTTAAGTACTTTGGGTATACACTGAGGAGAGGGATAGCTGGGTCAAATGGTGGTTCCATTTCCAATTTTCCAAGAATTCTCTATCCTGCTTTCCATATTTGCTGCACCAATTTGGAGTCCCACCAGCAATGTATGAGTGTACATTTTTCCCTACATCCTTGCCAACACTTATTGTTATTTGTATGCATAATAGCTGCCATTCTGACTGGAGATGAAATCTTAAGAGTGGTTTTGATTTGCATTTCTCTAATTGCTAGTGATGATGAACATTTTTTCATGTATTTGTTGATTGATTGTATATCATCTTATGAGAAAAGATAGCCTCTTCAACAAATGGTGCTGGGAAAACTGGAAATCCATATGCAACAAAATGAAATTAAACCCCTAATCTCACCATGTACAAAACTCAACTCAAAATGGATCAAGGACTTAGGAATAAAACCAGAGACCCTGCGTCTAATAGAAGAAAAAGTAGGCCCTAATCTCCATCATGTGTGATTAGGCCCCAACTTCCTTAATAAGACTCCTGTGGCACAAAAATTAAAACCAAGAGTCAATAAATGGGATGGACTCAAACTAAAAAGTTTCTACTCAGCAAAAGAAATAATCGGTGAGGTGAATAGAGAGTTTACATCTTGGGAGCAAATCTTCACCCCTCACACATCATATAGAGCACTGATTTCTAGGGTATATAAAGAACTCAAAAAGCTAAGAACCAAAAAAACAAATAACACAATCAATAAATGGGCCAAGGTCCTGCCCTACATTCTTGATGGTATAAACACTTGAAAGTGTTTATGAAAGATAAAATAGATCATGTCACATTCCTGCTCTAAGTGACAGTTCCAGTGGTTTCACATCATGTTTAGAACAAAACCCAAAGCATTTACACCATGACTTCGAGGCTGAACCTCCCCTGGCCCTCATCTCTAACACTTTCCCATTGCCCCCTCCTCTGGGCCTTCTTGCTGCGCTTCCTCACACAGGTGCTATTCATTTGAGCCTCAGGGTTTCTGAACCTGTAGTTTTCTTTTCCTGGAAAATCTTTTCTTATTAGCATAGCTCATTTTGCAGAGACTTTTTTTTTTTTTTTTTTTTTGGTGGTGGTGGTGGTATTGGGGATTGAACCCAGGGGCACTTTACCCCTGAGTTACATGCCCCAGCCCTTTTATATTTTTGAGACAGAGTCTTGCTAAGTTGCCCAGGCTGGTGTCGACTGCACGATCCTCATGCCTCAGCCTCCCAGGCACTGGAATTACAGTCACGTGCCACTGCCCAGAGACTTCTTTGATTATACCTAAAACTGCAACTTTCTTCAATTTTCCTACAGCACCTATACTACTTAGCCAATATCAGCAGTGTCTCCTACTAAACTGTACCATCCAGGTCAAGGAGGACTTGCTCATTTTGGAGCCCCTGTGGCTAGAATGTGCTTGATCTATATAAGGCAACACTACATCCTAGAAGGAAGGAGAACTCTAAACCTGCTGAGCTCTTCCATCAAGGCAGTAGTGAACCAAGAGCAACTCAGCCTATGATTTGTTATGATAGGCTATGCTTTTCTATAAAAGCCCATGAAATTCTCCTGGGAAATTGACCATGACCCTCACCAGACTGAACGAAAATTCCTGGACCAATTATTAAGAAGCCAAATACTCCCTTTAGGGTCTTGTTTACAGACATCATGTCTCAGCTACATGGCAGCAAACGCTCATCCCTGCATGGGGAGCTCAGCACCTCTCCATGTGACACCCAGGGCTGAGTGCTTGCTGCTTGTGCTTTGGGTACCAACTGGCAAACTGTTTTCCTCAGGAGATCTTCTCTCACATTCTCCCTCTCATAGCTCTATTCTAAACTTTGTTCCTTTACTGTTTCATTCCAGGACATGATTCCATTTTTCTTCATATCTCACGTTCTATCCAAGGCTCACTAAGATCTCTGCATGCCCTGGGAAAACCGACAACTTTAGGCCAATAGTCTTCACCAACTTGGATGGGCAGAGGTTCAAGTCGCATCAGAAAGCACTTCCTAGCCTTCTGCTGTTCCTCAAGCATTCTTTTGGAAATTTCAGCCCAGCACTTCCTCAAACCCTCACCACCCCCCTCCTTCTGAGCATCACAGTCAAAACATTTCTTCCTTCCACATGTAACCACCTACATGGAAATACTTTGCTTAAACACAATTCTATTGGGACTATAATTAAGCACTTTCCATTGGCACAATCCTGGCTGGTCTGTGGTAGTCCAACTTATCCATAATAATAGTTATACAATTATTTTTTATCGTTTATTTGTTGAATGTTGACATTGCCCATTAGCCTTTGAGCACTGGGAACAACAGCTGTCTTGTTTCGGATGATATCCTTGGTGTCAATGACGCCTGATAATGATAGATGCTCAATAAACACCTAAATGAACAAAAGACTCGAGACATGATGCATTAGATTAGCTATGAATGTGCATATTCACAGCCCTTTGATGATGTGACATATCGGGTAATCTTATTTCCCAGTCAGAGACCAGATAGGTCATGACAAATTAACCAGTACACTTATCTAATTTATGAGTGACATTTTGAAAATCATACTTTCCTGTCATATTTTCTTTTGCTCATCCATTCCAGACCATAAATCCTAAGTGGGAAGGGAAGGAACAACTCTCTTCCTCACTCTGTCTCTCCTGGTGGCCCAGAGCCCAGCTGCACATGCGAAAATAAAGACCGAGGAATGACAGAACTGCCCTTTCCTTTACCCATTCTGTAAGCTAGGCCCACTCCGCTGGACACATTTACTATCATTTAATTAACCAGTCTAAACAATAAAAAAAAAAAAAAACTTACAAAATGCTATAGCAATATTTTTAGAATATGGTGATTATAAATACAATGTAAACTAATAAAAACAAAAACATGAAATATTCCCATACAATTTCTCATACTAATCTCTCATCCCTCATAATTCGCTGTTGCGATGACATCCCTGTTTTTATAAAAAACAGAGATAAAGAAATTTTGAACATTATTGCCTATGGTATTGGGGCAAAACAATCATAATGATAAATAAACACAAACATTTACTGATATTTATAAACACTAGACATTTACATTACTTTCTTACTTAATCTTCCCAATAATCTTAGGATAGATCATGTTATCCCCATTTTGTCACTGGGTGAAAACGAGGACTAATGAGATTAAATAACTTTCCCACATTCAGTACTATAAATGAGAAAGCCAGGATTCCAAGTGGTACATCTTTGATCTCCAATCTCATGTTCCTAGTAACCATAGCACAGTCCAGCAGGTTTATGATTAAACAAATTTTTATTCTTAATATGAAATATTTGCCAAGTAAAACACACTACATGAAAAATATACCACTAACAAATGTATTAATGTAGAGAATTACAGTTTGAGTTTTAAAAGGATCTTCTGCAATGAAATATTTTCTACAAAATTAAATTTTAGCCATCTATTTTATATATTCATATTAAATAAAAACTAACTCTCCCATAAAATGATGATGGCAAATAAGATTTCTGTTTTGTTTCCTTCATTAGTGAGTCAAAACTATATAAAAGGCCATGAGCAACATTAAAATATCTATTAATCAACTGCATAATGAAAGCAGTATTTCTTTTAAGCAGTATCGCGGGAAGACTGGACTCGACCATTACACATAAACATATATAAAATAATGCAGTGTACAAAGTAGTAAGTTTCACTGCATGCTAATTCCTAGTTCTTAGAAAAACATTATATCTCTGAATTCAGAAAGAAATACATATTTGTTTTGTCCTTCAGTTATGTTATTATTATTTATTATTATGTTATTATTTACGTTATTAATTGTTATTTAGAGATTTGTGTATTTGCATCAGCAATATTTGTAATACGAAATGGGGCTTGACTTGAATAAACCCCTGAACAGAATCCCCAGTCCCTCTTTTTCCTCTACCTTTTCTGTACAGGGTCAGGAGACCAGTACCTGCCCATAATGGCACAGAAGACAGCAGTTTTCTGGTAAGCAGTGAGTGCTTACAGCTCAAAGTGTAGACTAAAATTCCTGTATGCTCTGAATCATGAAATTTTCATATTGTTAACTCGGGAAGGTGAAATTCATTTCAGTGTTATAAAAAATGTAACTTGCAAATGGTGAATAACACAATTCTGCAGTATGTTTGCAAAACTTTCTCTAAATTTACAATCCAATATAATCTCTCTCTATTGAATCCTACTATACATAAGAATCCAAACTACCATGTTTACTAGACCGTGTTTTATGTATTCATTAATCATATTTTCATTACAGGCCTCAGTAGTCAATACAATGTCAAAGCAAAAACTAATATATCTTAATCTAGCATCATTTTAGGCACAGAAGACAAAATACATACATTCACATCTCATTTAAAAGGGAATGAGTCAATGATTATGGGCTTTTACATTTCTATAGATGGTAGGAAGAAAGAAGAGACTGTATGATGTTATCACAATTTTTTTCTAGTAAAATTTTGGGGGAAAAAAACTTGGAGAAAATAACTTCATGATCAGTTGCATAACTACCAAAATTTAATGAAATAACTAGGTATTATTACACACAGTCATGTGTCACAGTATCTCTCTGCCTTCTAAACCCTAGAAGAGAATGTTTATATTTCATTTAAAAATATTTCTATTACATTAAGTCATCCTGTTATTTAAAATAATACTGAGACTTATAAGATGATAATAACTGGGCTCCCTAATATTTTTTATAATCGAACAACTAACTTTAGAATTATTATTATTTAGTTGTAGTTGAACACAATAACTTTATTCTATTTATGTATTTTTATGTAGTGTTGAAGATTAAACCCAGGGCCTCGCAAGTGCTAGTTGAGTGCTCCTCTGAGCCACAAGCCCAGCCCTAGAATTATTTTAATGGTAACCTACAAGTCACTCAAAAGTGAGTGATTAGATTTCAGGAATTTCAGCTTCATCCCATTTTTTATTACTGCAGTAATAAAATAAGTTCCAGTCTAAACAAAATAAGGAGAAACATCCTGATTTACTTTTTAAAATAATTCATAATGACTAACTTCTATGAGGGATCCAAACACTGCATACATACTCCCACTCGCCCAGACTTCCCTTGTCATCTGACCATTTAAAGGTAAGCATTACTTTGCAGATTTAGATCCCTGAATTCTGACATTAAATGACCTGATAAATAAAAATGCAGACTAACTAAGCAAAACCGGAGCAAATATCTACACAAATATGGTTTCCACTAAACTGTGCTCTAATTAACGCTGATCAGTAGTTTTCTTTGGATGTAGGGTTTGCATACAGCTAAGAGTGCACTCATTGAATGAATGAATAAATGAATACTTTTCTCTAGTGCCAAAATAAATCAGGGCTTTCTTTGTGTCTCTTACCTTTGCCATGGCTTCTCCCATCCTCCAAAAGCGGCACGACGATAGTGTTGTTCACATTTCCAGGTGACCGTACAGCTGTGTAGACAACAGGCACCGACTGTACCACCACGGGGATGCGGTGAACGTGACTCAGTTTGTTAGACTGTAAATTCATGGGACTTGAAGGCGGTACAGGATGGATAATGTGCAAAAACTGCTGGCCTCCCACGCCAGACGCAGAGGCAACAAGGGGTCCTGGAGTTAATACTGTTGACGAAGACGATGCTGAAGATACTGATGTTATAACAGTTGGGGATGAGGCTGGACGACTAGATGAAGATGAAGAGGTTGAAGTGGAAGAAGGTGAGGAGGCGGATGCTGTCATGGAAACTGGGGAGGATGAAACGGCAGTGGGGGACGTCCTGGCTTTGTTTATTGACAAGTCCACTGGCTCAGTTTGTGTTTGGAAGTGATCGACGGATAATGAATCCTCCGGGGGCTCCCCTTTCACATTATTTAGCAACAGGGGTACAGCTTCCATATCGGGGTAGTTGTGGACGTTTGGAGACTGTGGGGAGAAAAACAGAACACATGTTTACCTTTGTTAATTATACATTTTAATAGATGTAGGATTCATTACTTGAATGTTTGTTAATTTTTTTTTTCTTGTTGCCATGAGACGTTAATTTGTTTCCCCAATATTGGAAGAATTGTTCGGTGACCGTCGTGGTGATTAAAACTGAAGGTACAAAAGTACAAAGCAGTAAGACAAGTCCTCTGCCATAAAGACATTTTCATTCCATCAAGGAAGAGCAACACAATTATTAAAACAGAGTGAAATCAACACTCTACAGAAGAAAAAGAGGCCACAGGAATCTAAGAATGAACAGAAAGTTTACACAGAATCTTCTAAAAGACAAGTTCAGAGTACAAAGCTTTATCTACTTATAACTGTATAAATACAACCTATTTAATTAAAAGTTTCCTTTTGTTGGTTTGATTCATCATCTGCATTATGAGTCTCGGTTTCCTGTTATAAACTCATGCTAGTTTTCATTAGATAAACTTAAATATCCTTTGCAGCTCTAAAATTCTACAATAAAATGTCTACCCTTATTCAAATTATCATAACTTGGAGACATAATATCACTTGTAGTGACCCTGGGGAAACTCACTACATTTCCACTTTCATATTTCCTGGAAGAGCTACTATAGTTATGTTCATTTTGAACATTATAAAAGAACACAAAGTTCTTCAACCTCCCAGGTCTGATAACTAAATTACTAAATAGTAGTCATTTCTAATGGCTGAATTACAATTTATTCAGCATATGACAAAATTTTTTCTTAAAAACGTATACAACTACTATACTGGTATTTTAGAAAAAAAATCTTATACTGACAACTTCAACTGGTCTATGGTTTTTGGTTTAATTTAAAATAATAATAATTGTGTCCAAGTTCATTTGTATTCGTATAAATTTTAGTAAGATAAATTTACTAACAAAGACCTCAAGATCTGACCCAGACTAATGTTCTCAGCATGCTATCAGTGAGCATGAGTATATCTCTATTCATATAAGCACTTACTGATTGTCTGCTTCTGAGACCTCAAATAGCCCAATGGTTCTACTGGTGTGTGTCAGTCTAGCCTTGACAAAAAGAGCTAGCCTAAAACAGGTTATTTTGGTAACATTTAATTTATCCAGGCTAGCATGCATGTTATTATTCTATTAGATGAAGACCAAACTCCTCTTCTCAGCTTTTTTATGATATCAGGACAATAATGTCTAAAATTATGTTAATTTATTATTTCAGTCTTGGTTTCATAAAAGATTCTGGCTTGTTATTCTCCACCAAAATGTGAGCCTACATTTAAAAAAAATGTGTTTCCAAAAGCCTTTCTTTATAGAATATAAATTATAGCTGCAATAATGCAAGGGCATTTTATTCATCAACAATGAGGGGGGAAAATGCATCAACTAAACCAGATCAACAAAAAAGGAAAATGGGCTGATGTGTTAATGTTTTTTTTTTTTTTTTCTTCTTCCTAACTAGTTTGGCTAGTTACCTAAAAAAAATGTGAATTAAGGAAAAAAAAAAAAAAAAGAACCATTCAAAATATCTCCTGTATGAAATTCTAAATGACCAGGTTTTCATTTATGTGCTGAAATATAATGTTTTAATTCAAAGACATTAAGAAAAACAAAACAAGCACCATAAATTGAATTTTTTAATAAAAAAGTTATATGAGTGCTTTCAGTTTGTTTTCAGTATTACCATTTAATTTCTTTGTAGAATTGTGTCAGGTGTTTCTTATTAGTATGTTATACACATATGGAAATTCTTTGTTGAGGCTGCTTTCATACCAAGGTACCAACTGGATTATTATTAAAAATATAAAACACATCATTAAGTACATGGACTGAATGCCACTGGTTTGACCTTAAATATACTCTTGATCAGCTCCTCTCTTCTTCTTCCGTATTAGACATTCCCCACATCCTTATTTTGGAAAGAGTTATTATTTCCACTGCAAATTTTTTTTCCTCATATCTATCTTAGCCATAGGTTCCTCCGTGCATTTATAAACCAAGGGCTGGGAGTACTTCAGCACTGTAGAAACAGGTGATAATGACACTAGCAGGTGACAACAATACAGGAGCTGAGAAATGCACAGCTTGTTTGCAAAGAGATTGCTTCTGAGGCCTGAAGCCTCACTGGGCTTTGCAAGCAGCTCAGACTTCTCTGGATGATGAACAGGAGGCCGCTGGTTTCTTTGGTCGGTTTCTGCTTCATTCCTGGCAGAGAAAACACCTATTCCTTCAGCTGTTGTACAGGGACAGAGAGCTTCTCTCCCAATTCCCTTGCCTATGCTGGAAAGCTAAGAAGACCAAATACTAAGAGTCACTAGGTGCTTTCAGACACTTGAGCATTGCCATCTCTCATGTGCTCCAACCGAAACAGAGAAAATACTCATAAAAATAAGGAAGAATAAACCAATCAAAGACTTGGGGCCTAGGACAAATTTATGCATGAATCTATAAATGCCAACATCACAGAGACTCATGGTGCTTCCTTTTGCATGTGTGGCAGCTGAAGTGCAGGCAGCATATTCAAAAATAACACTTCATCAGTATAATCAGGACAAAAAATCTTTCCTGTACCATTCATCTGTATTCAGTGTTGACACAGCATTGCACTTGGACAGCCCCTACTTGTATGATATGATAATGTGGCAGGTAAAGCCGTCCATAATTCCAGCTTCAGGCTACACAAGCATATGGGTAAAGCCAGCCACGCTGCAAAGACATGGATTCAAAATGGCTATGGTGTGCTCCTGTTCCTCTTGTTAAGGAAAAGACCTGATAGGCTCAGCCCTGAAATCAGCATTAGGAATCCACTGCTTTACTCCTGGGGAGTGGAAACTGAAAGGCACTGGTTCTGAGGTTTGGACTATAAAGGGGAAGCTTCAGTGAGGTACCTGGAGCACAGGAGATGGCTAAGAGGAGAAGTAAAGGTGAGGAGAAACAGAGGAAAACATGAAAGAAGCCCCTGCAGAGCTGGAAGCCAAGAGAAAAGACCACACACACTGGGGAGGAGCGGGGACATGTCACCCAGGAACAGCCTTGAAGGGACAGGGACCCCAAGTAGACAAGACATAACAAAGAACTTTTGGAAGCAAGATGAGGAAGACAAGCTTCTGTAAAAGTACTGAAGAAAGGCTTTCACACTAAAACTTGACCCTTGTTTACTAATGCCTCAGTTCTTGATACAACATTGATGGACTACTCACAGCAGGTTCGAAGGAATGTTTTGTGTTTGCAAATAAACTCCATCCAGATTTTTGCTTGGTTGTGACCCTAGCTGAATTTTTGCTATTGGTTCCCCTGATATGAGAACACTGGATTTTTATCAAAGAGAGTTATTTTATTTTCTAAAAGATGTTATCTCTGAAAGTGTATAAAGTTTAAAAAAGTCTTATACTATGTATTAAGAAGTACAGGCTGGTTGCAGTGGTACATGCCTATAAATCCCAGGGGTTTGTGAGGCTGTGGCAGGAGGATCACAAGTTCAAAGCCAGCCTTAGCCATTTAGTGAGCCTGTAAGCAATTTAGTGAGATCCTGTCTCAAAATAAAAATATAAAAAGGTCTGGGGGATGTGGCTCAGTGGTTAAGTGTTCCTGGGTTTAATCCCAGGTGCCATAAAAAGAAAAATACATAAATAAAAGAGAGAGAGAGAAGGAAAGAAAGAAAGAGAAAAGGAAGTAATATAATAAATACACACAAAAGTCCAGCAAGGTAAACAGAACAATATATTTTATAAACAATGTGTGTGAAAAAATATAAGTGGAATCTGTTGTCACATATTATTGTTTTTTCACAAATCTGAAGGTTAGTTTTACTCATTATAATCTACTCAAAATATTATACAGAATGTTCTAATGAACATGTTCTTTTAAGTATTCTGGAGACCACTTTTGAGCTTTGCTACAGACATATATTTTTCCTGAATAAACATTTGAAAATGTAACTTCGGCTTCAGTCATTTTGCTGAATGAAAGCAAGAAGGAATCTAAAACCTCCCACTTGTTAGTTTCCAGAGTACTAGATGAATTTCTCACAGTCAATCATGGAGTTTATTATGGTCTGCCAGTGAGTAAGAAGCATTTCTAATGCTGTTCATGTGTTTTAATCACCTGGAATTTTTAAAAGGAAAAAACCATGTCTGACACCACCCTATCTTTGGAAAGCCCTTCAGGGAATCTTATGAGTTGCCAGGTTGGGGACCATATGAATAATACATGGCTAATTGTTACCCAAGACTATATACAGTCTGTTTCATCTAATGGCACCAGGGATTTTTGGAGAGGTGGCCCTTGCACGCATACCTGATGGTGACAATTATCCACCCATCATTTTAAAGAACTGTTTTATTTTGGTTTTACAAATTTTTTGAGAAATAATTTCATGGCAGCTTTTAGAAAAGATTATGAAGTGACTTGTCTAACATCACCTAGCTTGTGGTCAACTATGAAAAAGATCTTTGTTTTATAGCCTGTTGTATGATACTTTAGGAGGAAAATGAGATTTGAGGATAAAAGTACTTAAGCTTATGACCTGTCCCTGCTACTTATTAGCTGTGCTATCTTGGCAGCATCACTAAAATTCTCCCAAGTCTCAGTTCTCAATCTATAAGGGAGTAATGTTAAGTCCAAGTTTCTTAAATTGTTGTAAAGACAGAACTAAAGTTATCAAGCACTTTTAACGGTGAGAAATGTGAGAAACAAGCAGATGAGCAGACTTCTTTCTTCTTAGAACTAAAAATTCCAGACACAATGCCATCTATTACTAAAACCATCTCAGAAGTGACCCAATTCACTGAACGCAGCATGAGATGTATTCTAATTCTGGATCATGGACAGTCATTGCCAAACAACCAAATAGATCAGGGCTACAAAAGCAACTGAACAAATTGCTTTAGAGACCACTTAGGACTTAAAAAATAGAAATTCTGAAATAAGAGAAAGACAGTTACTTAATGATGTTGTTTCTGTCTTTCTAAACATTTTAGCCTTACCAGAACAGCCCACAGAAGACCATACAATACATTTTAACTGACTGAGCTGATTTCATAATTCCACCATACAACCTCCCTCTATCAATCTATATTTCAAAGTGCATATACTGTATGACAGTAATATATAAATGCACTCAAATAATTGGGAGATGTTGGTCATTCTTATAGAGTTACCACAGATGAGTAGAGGATGTTAGCTTACTATGTCTTAGAAGAAAATTACATAAAGTTTAGTTTGACTTAATGACTATGTGGGAAGTACTTTCAAAAGCAAAAAAGGAATTAAATCGAACCCTGTCTGTGACCACTAGACTTTTTAGTAATACTGCATTATTTTAAGTGTGAGTACATTTTAATTAAAGAGCCAAATCCTTTAACATGATGTGTACAGTATATACACAGCTTAGTCTTTGCAACTTCAGTTTCTCTCGTGAAGAGATGAAATTTGAAAGGTGTGAGCACTGTGCTTAAAGCAAGTACTCTGCAATTTTGACTGGCTATTTTGCTCTCCGTGCAAAGGTCACTGAACAACCATTTGTAAAGAGAGCATGATCACACTTCGCTCTGTACTCTTACGAAAAAGGAACGCCTAGTTTTTAAATTTTGTTTTCCCTGTGTCCTGATGTTCATAATTTTACCTTGCTTTCAGTGATTTTCTTATTCACATGTTCAAGGAAAAAGTCTTAAACTAAATAAACAGAAGTGAGAATTTACAAATCCACCAAGAAAAAAATTAAATATTAAAGAAAGATAAATTGTAATTCCTTTAAAAGTATGCATGAGCGAGTAAAAGGAAGCAAATAGAATTATCCTGCACTGACAACCTGAAATGTGTTCTCCAAAGTCTTGAATGCATTATCTACTACAGGTAAGAGAAGATATTTGAATAACTTTTTTTATATCAACATCTCAATTGTAAATGTGAGAAATGATTGATTCTGTCAGAAAACCCAGAACGTATGCATAACATAATGAACTCTCTTCACATTTACATTAGTTTTTATGCTTTCAGACTTGAATTAAAAATGGTAATCCTTTAAGAGTTCAATGCACACATTTAAATTGGTCCCAAAGTTTCCTTATAGCCTAGTTGTATATTTTCAGGACCTGTATGCTAGGATTTTCGTAAATTATATCATTTACCCAAATAATCAGACTATGTTTACAATTGGATATAACTTTGAAACTCTGGCCTCACCCATATGTGTTATGAAGTTGGGCTGGTACAAAAGGAGGAGAAGAGGGATTTTTTTCAATGCTTTTTTTTTAACAAATTAATAGGAGATATCCCTAAGAACTGAAAAGGATTAAACAAACATGTTTGGACATAATGTAAATAGATTATACACAAAAATACAAATGCTTAGCAAATGAATGATGTCTTTAACATAACTCAGCTGTTGACAACTTATCCCATTTGAGAGAAATGAGGATGATAGTAAAGATACTTTGAATCTTAAACTACTTACATTTTATTCATCTGGTCAAATTGGATAAAGTAGTGATATCACTAAAACAAAGGTCAAAAGAGGAAATCTAGGAAAGTAGTTTAATTCCTATTGTCTGACAGTTGCTTTTAAACTTAACCTCATAAAGTACGCCAAGACATCTGAAAAATAAATTTTATCATTTCAACTTTATCACATTTTGGGATAGGGAAAACTATAGCAACAGTAAACAGATCAGTGATTGCTAAATAGTTGGGGGAAGGAAAAGAAGAGGGCAATGAATTGGTGCCGCATAGTGAATTTTGGGACCTTTGAAATTATAGGAAACTGTGTGGCATATATATGTCACTATGCATTTGTCAAAACCCACAAACTGTACAATATAGAGTGAACCTTAATGTAACCTATGGACTATACTTAATAATTATGTATCAACATAAGTTCATTAAATCATTAAACATAACAAATATACCACACAAATGCAAGATGTTAATAATAGGAAATTATATGCAGAGATGGGTTGTGACCCCATGTACTCTCTGCCAAATTTTTCTACAAATGTAAATTTGTACTAAAAATATAGTCCACTATTTGTTTTAAAACTAAATTCACTATTAATGCTGTGGAGACCCTGTTTTTATCTATTATTTTGTCTACCAGTTGCAAAACTAATAATCTAAAATGATAATCATGGCATTTCTAAATTTAAAACAAGAGGCAACTCTTAACAGGTTTCTTTTCTACCTCAGATTAGAACTTCTTTCATCATTTCAGTTTTAAACATATTATTCAGTAGATGCTTTAAAACACTATAGTTTCACTATACATAAGAGGAAAAAAATGTTTTATCAACTTTTATGGAATGAAAAGTTCATTTAAATGTTTCTCCTGAACCATAATCTCACTCCAGTGCCTGAGGCAAATGTTCTGTGCTAGTTACATATTTTAAAATATGCAATGCTGTTTACCATTCTCCAACAGATTCATCTTCTCTGCCACCAGATGGGCCTGGCTTTTGATTTTACAAAACGTTCACCATAAATAGTTATTTTTACAACAATCTATCACAAAGGCAAAATACATCACATTTCACAGAAAAGAAAACTTGACCTCCCAGTTGTTGTGATAGTCAGATGCCACATTCAGAATCCCAACACATATACATACACACAAAAACGTGTAAAGGAAAATGGTAACTATTTCCAATAGAGGAAGATCTACTTGCAAAATAAGGGTTTTACTTTGGTGATTATTAAATCAAGTAGTCTAGCAAAATCTACATGCACTTGTCTTCTCCTAGAATACAGTTATAAAGGTCAAAACAAGACTAATGGTAAAGCTGGGAGAATTAGCCCTTTTCCCACCTCTCCCAGGAAACAGGCAGATGTGATGGGAAATAACACACATGGAACAGTGAGCATTTTAAAGGCTCCACAAGTTTTTATGAACATTGGATTTAATTCCTCTTCTGCTCACTCATATAAAACAACACTTTTAGCCTGGGCTCTTGGTTCCAGGGAAAAGTAGTACAGACTCATGCAGGACTTCTGAGGATCCAAGAGGGTAACACTGTCTAATGGGTATTTTATTTTATTTTATTTTATTTTTTAAATATTTTTTTTATTGGTTGTTCAAAACATTACAAAGCTCATGGCATATCATCTTCCATACATTTGATTCAAATGGGTTATCAGCTCCCATTTTTACCCCAAATACAAGTTGCAGAATCACATCGGTTACACATCCACATTTTTGCATAATACCATATTAATGACTGTTGTATTCTGCTACCTTTCCTATCCCCTACTATCCCCCCTCCCCTTCCCTCTCCTCTTCCCTCTCTACCCCATCTGCTGTGGTTTAATTCTCTCCCTTTTTTTTCCCTTTCCCCTCACAAACTCTTATATGTAGTTTTATGTAGCAATGAGGGTCTCCTTCCATTTCCATACAGTTTCCCTTCTCTCTCCCTCTCTCCCACCCCACTCGTCTCTGTTAAATGTTAATCTTTTCCTCATGCTCTTCTTCCCTGTTCTGATCTTGGTTGCTCTCTTTATATCAAACCAGAGACTCTGCACCTGATAGAAGAAAAAGTTGGCTCCGATCTACATATTGTGGGGTCGGGCTCCAAATTCCTTAATAGGACGCCCATAGCCCAAGAATTAAATACAAGAATAAACAAATGGGACTTACTGAAACTAAAAAGTTTTTTCTCAGCAAGAGAAACAATAAGAGAGGTAAACAGGGAACCTACATCCTGGGAACAAATTTTTACTCCTCACACTTCTAATGGGTATTTTAATGGTTCCATTTTGGCCCACAGCTCCACAGGGCACATCAGGTATACATAATCCATTTATAACATATGAACTATACAAAGGAGGTCTCCACTGACTGTGGGCATCCAGATAAGCACATAAGCAGAGGCAGACAGACCAGGTTGGTGCTTCAGAAAAAGGCTGAGCAAGGAAAAGGACAATGGGAGACTGGGGGCAGATTAGCCAGCCAAGAATCCTCATAACCAAGTGTAATTTACAATTATGGGGGAACTCTCAGCTCACTACTCCTCTTGGGTGGGGCACTTACTTATTCATCAGATATTAGGATTATAAAAATATGGTAATAGCAATACCAACAAAAATGTAATTAAAGACTGGCATTGTATTATGCTGGGACATGGAGGGATAAATGGGTGGACACTTTCAGGAATGCTGTTGAATTGTGTCTCAGAAGTCTTTACCTCAGAAATAATCGTTTCTTTTTAAGAACCTAGAAACTGCCATTCCCTTTCTATACCCCTCCTCACATCTCTTTGGCAGAGAAGAAGTGACCTTATATTCAGTTTGCTCAAATTATATCCCTGATTACTCTATTTTGAAGACCAAAATAATATTTGGAAATGACAACCTCAATCAAATACTGATGCTGACTTTTAGGAATTACTAAAGGTAATATGCTTAAAAAGATTTAAAAAGAAGAAAAAATGGAGCCACGAAAAGTTACCACAGGTTTAGTCAAGATTCCCGTGGAATTGTGGAGCTCACAATGTCAAGTGTTGGCACTGTGAAACAGCTGGAAGATGACATATGTAGCAACCATCTCAAATTCATGTAAATAAATGCTTTAGGTTGCTTTGGGAGAAAATCTCAGGAGAACAAACACCATGAACTTCAACAGTACCCATATCTCAAGCAAAGTAGACAACAGTCAAAAAGACGCATTCCAGAAAACTTGGTTAGTTGCCTTAACAAGTAGTCTATTGAGGACATAAAGCGGCAGGTAGATAATACTATCAAACAACTTGAGAGCCTAGAAGAACTTAATTTAAAATTTCTATACTATTCTATATAAAATGTGATCTTGGAATTTGTTTTGTAACTAATACATTTAAATACCTTAACTATTAAAGTCAAAGTATCAATTCATTTACTTATCAAACTTGGTTATAAATCTTTCTTCTTAGGGGATGATTTACTGCAGGAACTTGCATTTAGACATATTCAGCAATTTGGGATTTTGACAAAAATGTGTACATAGATGCTTTACCTTGCATAAAAACAGAATTAATTTTGGAGCAATCCAGCTATAAGCTGGATTCATTAAGGCACCCAGGACAGGCATCCATAGCAGCAGGTACAGGCACCAATTCTATAGTTTCAACAGTATCTCATGTGATTCCAATGATCAGATAAGTTTGAAAAATAATATTTGTTGTCATCGAATTGACAAGTGGGAAAAAAGTGTGTAAGCATTTATATAAACAATGAAATTAATTTCATGCCTCCAAAATTTATACATGAAAATAAAAGGACAGAGGAAATACTCCAGAATATTAACTAAATGGTTTTCCACTAGAGGAATGTGTGCAAACTACATTTGTTATCCTTTTTCCCCTCAGTATTTCCTGCTCCCTAAAGTGAATCTTACTACTTTTTAAAATAAATGAAAAAAGAAAAAAAATAGTAAAAATATAAAATGCATTAGTTTTTAATTGACTCATAATGAAATAGAATTCTCAACTTTTTTTTTCATTGAAACAATAATGTATTGTTCCTAGATTTTAGGGAAATATAATTGTATTTGAAGATAGCTATCATGTTATACTGCTTCCAGAAAAAAATAACAGATCTTATTAAGGCTCATGCCATGGGAGTTACTACTATAAGTTTAGACTGGTAGCAAGTATATTCTATAGAAGTTATTGTATGTATCCACTTATAATTTGGAATTAAACTAAAAAAGGGAGTTAAGTATAGTTGACAACTGAAAATTTGCCATTTCAATACACCCACTGGATTAAAACTATGATTACTGGTCATCCCAAGCCACTTATTACAGTGTACTAGGCAAACGTTTTTACACTTGAAAACTACCACAAATATTTCCATATCCATGCCTTTTCTTTTGATGAAAAGCTTTCTCCCAATCAGTATTTGGTGAACATTACTATATAATCATCCCAGCACTGTGATAAGTCTGGGGGTGCTACAAAAGGATTTTTAACCTTTATCCCAAGAGAAGCAAGTCTTTTCCCCCGGAGACTTAATAACATTTCCATCGCTTTTCTAAAAGATTTTTTTAGTTTTAGGTGGGCACAATGCCTTTATTTGAATAAATGAATATTTTATTTTTATGTGGTGCTGAGGATCAAACCCAGTGCCTCACGTGTGCTAGGCAAGCACTCTACCACTGAGCCACAACCCCTGCATCACTTATTTAGTGAACTGCATTCCAAAAACCACAAGAAATGTATAAGTAATGTTAAGTGTTTCAACCCTACATTCTATAAATATAAAGGGCATTAAATGTAAATTTGAAGAAATAATTTAAATCAAGAATATATGGCCAGGTGTAGTGGCGCACACTTGTAATCCCAGCAGCTTCAGAGTCTGAGGCAGGAGGATGAT
The DNA here is from genome assembly GCF_048772815.1 of Callospermophilus lateralis. NCBI lineage: Eukaryota > Metazoa > Chordata > Mammalia > Rodentia > Sciuridae > Callospermophilus > Callospermophilus lateralis. The sequence goes on along the minus strand of NC_135316.1, from coordinate 46,714,452 downwards.
GAGTTCAAAGCCAGCCTCAGGTGTGGTAAGGTGCTAAGCAACTCAGTGAGACCCTGTCTCTAAGTAAAATACAAAATAGGGCTGGAGATGTGGCTCAGGGTTCAAGTACCCTTGAGGTCAATCCTCGATACCAAGAAAAATATATAAACAAAAAAGTAACTGTTGAGTATTATTGAGACTGTAAAATCAATTTTTATTGATTATTTTAAAATGTCTGAAAACATTTATAATTCATATCTAATCCAACATTTTCTAGTACCCTTCCCCCCAATTTATAAATGAAGAAACATTCTTACAGAAGTTGAAGATGCTATATGGCCAGACACCACAAGGTAACACTGATCTATGATCTAAACATAAGTTTGATTCCGAAGCATGAGTCTACTCCCCTACGCTGTTCTTGTCACCTTTGGAAGAGGCAGATAAAGAGCCTTGAGAAGTCTTCCTCATGCAGTTCATATGAAATTAGTAGCTGAAAATACCCAGCTGAGGATGTAATAAAATGAGTTCTGCTGGGGTGGTTTGCTAAGACACAACCTACTGCCCCAATATACTTGGATGGAACAAATCAAAGGACAGGTATCTCTGTCCTTTTATGTGGTGACCCCTCATAAAAGTCTATTTCTAATTTAGTTACCCTTTGTTCTCAAATTAGGCTTGAGGATAACAACAAATAGAAAAATCATTCTTAATTTAGGAATCACATCTAGCACTTTGTGCACCACTGAAGCTGTGAAAGAAACAAGAGATGGCAGAATACAATGGAAAAAACAAAAGTCTCATTAGATTTGAACACAGGAACAATTAGAAATGTTATGTGGAAAAATCATCTACTTTATTTCTTCCTTTCTTTTATGCTAAACACTGATAGAAAAAATGTTATTTTTAAAAAATGTTTTTGTAGTTGTAGATGGGCAGAATGCCTTTATTTTATTTGTATATAGCGCTAAGGACTGAACCCAGTGCCTTGCACACACTAGGCAAGTGCTCTGCCCCTGAGCTACACCCCAGCTCTGTTATTTTTAACCAGTGATGCATGCTCCTTAATAAAAGCAGGCAATAAACGTCTGTAAATGGAACAAGTGAGAGGCAGCTCGGTGGGGTTTTAGAACATGAGCACACACCTGAGTTCTAGTACAGGTTCTATTTATATGATCAGTTCACTCATTGTCTCTCTTCCTTTTATTCTAATTGAAAATGACTGTTGACTTTGCTTTCACAGGTGCCTGTTATCCCCTCCAGCCTCATCAGATTCCACCCATGCTGAGTCAGGTATCACTCCTCCATGTTTCCAAAGCACTCAGCTGCGCCTCTTTTCCTCCCAAGACTGGGAGACCCCTGAAGACACATTTTCTACTAGTCCTATCACACAGTCCCCAGCATAAAATAAGTCCTTAGTCAAAGATCATTAGGAAAGCCCAGTTGCTCTCTATAGCCCTTAATAGTTCTCAGATTCAATAAATCTATGAAATTAGCCCACATGTAAAACTTAAACCTTAATTAACTTAATTACATCACATATAAAAATTAGGTTGAAAGATTCCACTGGGTCATTCTTTGGTTAAGAGTAAATGATTAGTTGCCACTTTATCCCTTTGTCTCACTACCGAACTTTGTTTTTAATGTATTACAAAATAATGTTTAAAAGGGATGAAAGACACACTATATAATGGGCCTAAAACAAAATGCAAGACTCATATTTTGTGTTTTTAAAAAGTAGTGTATTTCAAATTAATAAAAAGAAAAGTCAAAAATAAAAGCTCTAAGTACGTCACGGTAGTAGGAAGTCAAAAACTAATGTTCTCACTGGTTCTAACATTTAGTGAAAGTGTCTATCAAATTCCCTAACGTTTGTTATGATTCTGCATTTTTCAGTCAATCAGCATATAATATACATGACAAGGAGATTACAAGTCCTGTAAAGAGATCCAAGGAAAATATATGCGTCTGATTCCAGTTGATTTTCTTTCTATTCCATGATAACATAAAAACATGCTGCTTGACTCCTTCCTGGGTGGGCTGACTTGTACCAGCAAACCTGACTTGACATCCTCCAAACTCTCCTGCATATTTTCCATATATTTAACTCTAAACCTTTCTTCTCGCCCTGTTTACTGTTCAGTTCCTTCATGTAAGTCCTATTCTCCCAGAAATTCTGCCTATTCCATTTCACAGTCTCTAACCTCACCTGCACATCTGGTGTTCTCATGTATATAAAGGGAGTAGTTTTCAACCACGAATGATTTTGTCCCCCAGGGGACACCAAACAATGAAAATCCCGACTGATACAAATGAGGGAAAGAGTAATAGGGACAGTTCTACACCAAACACAAAGGATGTATGGTGCCTTTGAAGAGAAATCCTCTATGAAGCCATCATCCTCATCCTTTTCCTACCATCTCTTTTCCTTTAACATCACATATTTTCCTTTTTGAGATGATTCTATGCTCAGCTCTTTCCTTCTCTAATTCGTCTATATTTGTTAATCTCAGATAGATAGATAGATAGATAGATAGATAGATAGATAGATAGATAGATAGTCTGCAAACATGAGTATGTGCATTTTTGTGGGTGTCAATGTGGTTTATATACTAGCATGATTGCTGCTAGATATCTGTGTATTGTGACTTTTGAAGTGGGCGGGAAATCGAACCCATGGCCTTGCACGTGCCAGGCAAGCACTCTACCACTGCACCACATTCCCATCCCTATTATGACTTCTTAGCATGTAGTGCAATGAAAAATAATAGGAAGAGTAACAGTTTCTGTGTGTGGTGACGATCAACACAGAAACTAACATGAGTTTTATGATCTGCACACGTGGATGTATATTGTTTATTTCTCACAACATCTCAATGTAGAAAACTATTATTAATCACATTTTACATATAGAAAACTGAGAGTTGCAGAAGTCAAAAATATGTCAGTGGTTCCACAGATTATAAGTGACAGTGTCAAAAAACAATCTTCAGCGATTTCTGATGATATCTCAGGACACAATATTACAGCAATGCTGACTCCCACACTGATTCTCTGATGTATGCCTACAGACCCAGGGAGACTGAAATCACCGCCACTGCTTCTATAGAACATTTTCCTTTAATTTCATGTGATAAAGACTACCCTATTACTTAATAAAGAAAGGGTCCAAAGGTGAAGTAAAAGCTTCCAGAGACTTAAGAAACATGTTTTAGCAGAAAATTATATTTTACTTTAGTGGTTTTCTTTATGTCTCTAAAAATAGTTCTGTATATTATTCAATTGTTTATTATTGAATAAAACAGAAAACTAAGAGTCAGGCACATTAATCACTTCTCTGAACCAAATAATAGAAGTTCAGTTCCCATGAGATAAAGTTACTCTGTGTGTTTTGGCTTTTAAATGATTCTTGTGATAAAATCCCCAGTTAATTATTAAATAAATAAGCAAGCCCATATTTACACGGTTCATTTTATTCTTAACATCAGAACATCCAGTTGCAGTAAAATAGCCAGTGTTCAATTATCTACAGTCATAGAAGGGATCAGAGTATAAGTAATCCCAAATGACAGATAATCCAAAAAGCATTCATGTTGGGTTTTAAATTCATTATACGATTCCAGCAGATTTACCACCATAATCATATTTTTTTTCCACAGGCTCATATTAAAATCTATTTGTAGTTCCTGAACACAGTCCAGTTGACAGCAGGAAGGAGGACCCCAGATACATGCTGGATGACAGGCTATTAGCATGTTTGTTTTTTTTCCTGTAGATAATTGACATGAAGATAAGATAATCAAGAATTGATAGTAAAGTTGCATTTCATATTTATTAGAAGTTTTATATGCCCTCATTCTGTAACCATAAGCAAATTTTTTAACTTTCTAAATTTCAGTTCCTTACTTATAAAATGATGCTAATATCAATACTGACATTTGAAGGGAGTTCTGAAAATTAAATTAAATACACAGTGCCTGACACAAAGTTAGCTGTGGTTGTTATTTTTTGTTGTGGCCTTTATCTATTTAATTCTATGATGAATATTGGACTACTGCATACAATCCTATGTATCACTTTTGTTTCCATAAAATGGAAATAATAGATTATTCAGTAAATGACACAGTATACTACAGGGGCTACTGATAAAATATGCTCCTAGCTGGGTTCAGCAAAAGACAGCTGGGCATACTTTTGCTGGAACTAAATGGAAAAAATACCAGGAAACATGGTCTCGTTTTAAATTTGGAGCGTCATGGATGTTTCAGAATTCAAATTCTAAAATGCAAACTTCTGAAGGTAAAACACTTTACCAGGAGGGTTTGGAGTGAAAGTGTATGCTCAAACTACTATCTCTGCAGTAAAACAAAAAAGCACTTACAATGAGTAATTTAAAAACTACAAATACCTGCACATCAGCTTAGACCAGGTTTTAGTTTTAAATGACTTTTTCAAAAAGTAAGTTTTCAGAATTTTAAGGAGTTAGCATTAGAGACAGATCATGAAAATGAATTAAATGGAATGATACCATTAATATCAATTCTACAGCGTTTCATGAATAGTGTGCTACATATCATGGAATTACAGAGTAAGATAACCGGGGAGTTAAAAATCCCCCTTGGTTTATATAAAATGGCTTTGGATAATTTCTTGTTAATGCAACACAAAATGGTAATTTGAGCTTAAGTTAATATTCCTTTATTTTTCAAAGAAGATAGCAGACATCCTTACTGGTACAATGGTGACATGGAAAGGGCATTATCCCTTCACCCTTGTTTTCAATCAGGAATTAATTTTCTTCATGTCTATATTTCACTGGTGAGTTGGAATGTATTATTGGGTCTAAGTTTTAAATATGCTCTTAAATTCTTCAGTTCCTTCACCAGTCAGTGGGAAAGATAAACCACAAGCAGTATGTCAGGAGATGGAGCCGGTTCTTGAGGAAAAAACACTAATCTATACCTATATCTTCTCAAAATATACTAGATTACGTCAGACTGAAAACAGTCCCCAACACAAAGTAGAAAGGTAGAATGTTGATGCATATTGGTGGAAGACAGAAGGAAAGGATTTTCACTACCACTGAACATGAAAGTAGAGGAAACATTGCTGGCTATAAATCTAATATATCTAAACTGAAGGGTTTAAAATTACAAAGGAAGAATTTGGTCTCACTGCCAAACCAGAATTTGCTGAAAATTCCATTCAACAAAAACATCAACCAACACCAAGTCCATCCCATGGGATGTACTAAAATTTGGGGAATATCTGACATAAGATCATGTTACTGCAGTAAATTGAAGGGTTGTCTGGGCAGCAAAACTGGTATATAAAGACTATGAAAATAAGGATTTTAAAGAGGATTTAATGTCGTTAAGTTTGAATAAGTAATAGTTTTAATCCATCCTAAAATAAAGGAGTAACAGATTCTAAAGCTTCAGTTGTCACAGTACACATTTAAAGAGTCTCCTTATGAGCCAGGCCAGGTGGCTCATACCTGCAATTCCATTAATTTAGGAGGCTGAGGTAGGAAGATCACATGTTTGGGGTCAGCCTCAGCATTCAGTAAGATCCTAAGCAACTCAGTGAGGCGCTCTCTCAAAATAAAATAGGGCTGAAGATATAGATCAGTGGTAAGTGCCCCTGAGTTGAGTCCCAGGGGGGCAGGCAGGAAGGGAGGGAGAAAGAAAAATCCATTAGGGAAGACATATATAGATACAGTGGCATAATTAAAAAATCCATAGAGAATGGAGGGTCCCCCATCCAAAAAAATTAGTCTATAAATGAATGAAATATTAAGATTAATCTGATTGTGTAAATTGATCTTGTGTTTCTTGTTAGGACGAAAAAATAATATATGAGTAGCTCTACATAGATCACTTTATCTCAAATGTGTATTATATACTTTTTCTTTTCATAGTCTCAAAACCCACATTGAACTACAAAACATTTTTTATGAGAGGCTTCATGGACAGGACCCAAGGTAATGAGATAGAAAATAATGCGGAAAATTTATAGCAGATGAAATGTGAAAAGAGTAGCTTGTTTTCAGTTCAATTCTCCTACTAGCAATTATAACAAAGTGGGATTAAGTTTAAAAAACACATTTTAATCACTGAAGAGCAACTTAAATAACTCGGACTTCAAGATCCAAGAAAGAAAGCAGCCCAGTGAGAGCAATATCATTCTACAGGACTTTTCTTGGCGGCGCAATCATAGTGTCAGGTATTTACTTACATACTGCACAGTATTCCAAGACACTGTTTCAAATTCCTTCAAACTAAAAGAAATAGATAATGGAAAAAAAAAACTTGACAATAATTCGTAACTTTTAACATTATTAAACATGGGCTTCAGAATTTTAAAACGCTTAAGAAAATATTTAAGGAGGAAAATTGTATTCATAAATTGAAATCAGAGTGACACTTGAGTGGGCAAAGAAAGTAAGATCCTTTTAAAAAACACAGAATATGGGGCAGGTCTTATATGGAGGCCCAGAAAGAGTGAGGAGGGAAGTACAGGGACCAGCACAGAGCAGCACTGAAAAGCCTTCTGGCCAAGAATTTTCTTAACTGATGAAAGACATTATCCTACAAATTCAAGAACCTCAATAAATGTGAAGCAACACAAATTAAAAGGAAACTACTTTAAAGCAGACTGTGAAAGAATGACCTCTGGGAATTACTTATCAACTAAAGTGATCAAAGCTAGAAGATACTGAAAGAACAATCTTTAAATTGCTCGAAGAAAGAAAGAAAAATTTCAAATGACAACTTTCATCCTTGAAGGTAAACACCAGTGTGGGGTGTGTGTGTGTATATCAGTTATCTTAAATATATTCTTAAAGTGAGACTTGTGTCCTCACACCTAGATGGCTGTTCACCTGGATGACATCCTTATGCCAGCACATTTGCCTTCAGATGACTGGCAAGGTAGAAGTAGAAAAAAATAGAAGCCTGCAGTGGAATTCAGGGTAGATGGATAATGACTGAATGAGCTGTAATCAATAAACCCCTCAACCTTGTCTTTACTAAAGAGGGCGGGGGCCTTCTACTCTTGAGCCTTCTTTTCACTACTTTCTTGATGTCCATGATTTTTCTTTCTGGTTACTGTCATAATTAACATAGTTTTCTTGGATGAACTGATATTAGGAACAGAATCATATTATTTAACATTTTACACAAAATATTAAAATGCACAAATACTCTATTACATATGATTTGCGTTTTTCATTCTTTGCCACTCCCCCGATCCCCTTGCAGTGCTGGGGGCTGAACCCAGGACCTTCTTGCACATGGTATTCTAAGTGCTCCACGATTGAGTTACACCCCACCGCCTCACTGCTTTTCTATATCTCCCTGAAGCAGAGGGGCTAGAACATCAAACTCCTTTTACCTTAAGGTCCCAGATTTCGCCAGTGAGGTGCCCTCATGAAGGGATCAGCAGGCAGAAGTGGGTCTCCTCGTTGGCTGCTGGCTACAGTACTCAACATGGTAGGGTTGAGCCAATTTTATTGGTAGCAGTAAGGCAAGAGCATAGCTCCCTAATTTCTGCTTCCCAGTGATGGCAATCAAAGGTAGCAAAACAGATGGGACTTCTATTCCTCCCTCTCTCCAATGGATTTTGTAACTATTTAAGTCTCTACATTAAATTCCTATCTGAAATACCTAGAGTAGTCACAGTTTCCTACTCTAAATATCGGCATAATTGTCAAGGGGATGGAAAAGAAAGAACAGGAATACAGATTCTTTTTAAAAAAAGGTAAAAGGGAGAAAAACAACACATGGTTATAAACAGCTCACAGTCATCTATTAGTCTCTGTGTCCTCTATTCTGTACCACTGGTCTGTAAGTCTACTTTGGTGCCAATACCATGCTGTTTTTGCTACTATTGCTCTGTAGTACAGTTTAAGGTCTGGTATAGTGATGCCACCTGCTTCACTCTTCTTGCTAAGGATTGCTTTAGCTATTCTGGGTCTCTTTATTTTTCCAGATGAATTTCATGACTGCTTTTTCTATTTCTGTGAGGAATGTCATTGGGATTTTGATTGGAATTGCACTAAATCTGTACAGTGCTTTTGGCAGTATGGTCATTTTGACAATATTAATTCTGCCTATCCAAGAACAAGGTATTAGAAGAAAAGTAGGTCCAAATCTCCATCATGTGGGATTAGGCCCCAACTTCCTCAATAAGACTCCTATAGTGCAAGAATTAATATCAAGAATCAATAAATGAAATGAAATAAAACTAAAAAGCTTCTTCTCAGCAAAAGAAACAATCAGTGGGGTGAATAGAGAGCCTACTAACTGGGAACAAATTCTTACCACATGCATGTCAGATAGAGCACTAATCTCTAGGATATATAAAGAACTCAAAAACCTTAACACCGAAAAAATAAATAACCCAATCACTAAATGGGCAAGGAACTGAATAGACACTTCTCAGAAGAGGATATACAATCAATCAACAAACATATAAAAAATATTTAACATCTCTAGCAATTAGAGAAATACAAATCAAAACTACTCTAAGATTTCATCTCACATTAGTCAGACTAGCAGCTATCAAGAATACAAACAATAATAAGTGTTGGCGAGGATGTGGGGAAAAAGGCACACTCATACATTGCTGGTGGGACAGCAAATTGGTGTAGCCAATATGGAAAGCAGTATGGAAATTCCTTGGAAAACTTGGAATTGTACCACCATTTGACCGAGCTATCCCACTCCTTGGTCTATACCCAAAGGACTTAAAAACAGCATACTACAGGGACACAGCCACATCAATGTTTATAGCAGCACAATTCACAATAGCTAAACTGTAGAACCAACGTAGATGAATGGATAAAGAAAATGTGATATATATATACAATGGAATATTACTCAGCATTAAAAGAAAATAAAATCATGGCATTTGCAGGTAAATGGATAGAGTTGGAGAATATAATGCTAAGTGAAGTTAGCCAATCCCCCAAAACCAAATGCCCAATGTTTTCTCTGATATAAGATGCTGATCCATAATATGCTGTGGGAAAGGGCGGTGGGGTGGGGGAGGCAGTAAATGAACTCTAGATAGGGCAAAGGGGAAAAGAGAAGGGAGGGGGCATAGGAGTAGGAAAGTTGGTGGAATGTGATGGTCATCATTACCCCAAGTATGAAGACACGAAAGATGTGACTCTATTTTGTGTACAACCAGAGATATGGAAAATTGTGCTCTATATGCATAATATGAATTGTAACGTGTTCTGTTGTCATATATAAACAAATCAAAAGATTCAAAAAATTCCTTTTAATTCAAATGATGTGTATGAAGAAAAACAGGGCGAGGCAAGTTGGAACACACCTGTAATCCCAATGACTTGGCAGGAGGATTAGTAAGATCCTGTCTTAAAATAAAAGGGAAAAAAGGCTGAGAGTGTGTTAGGAGTAGAGCATACCCCAGTACTACAACAACAAAATCAAAAAAGAAAAAAGGAAACATGGAAGTAAAAAAATCTAATAGTTTCATTTAGTTTTTCAAACACTATTTTTTGGAGATAGTTAGATGGTTTATGAGTTACCAAGACTTCTCAAATGTGTAAGGTGGCTGGCCATTCACATGAAAACTTGCAACAGGGAGATCTCAGAGATGGGAACCTGGCAAGAAATCTCAACCACTCTCCTTTGTAGAACAGGGAATTTGGGTCAGAAGACCCATTGATTAGAAGAGGAGAATAAATCTATAAGCATCTAGGAACCACTGGTCATCATGGAACACAAGCCATAGTGTGGAATCCAAGTGTTTAAGGTCAAAATTATTTATTTTTGGTAACAGGATTGAACCCAGAGTGCTTAACCACTGAGCCACATCTTCAGCCCTTTTATATATTTTATTTAGAGACAGAGTCTTGCTGAGCTGCCTGGAACCTAAGTTGCTGAGGCTGCCTTGGCCTCAGAGCTACCGGGATTACAGGTGTGCACCACCACACCTGGCCAGAATCCTTTTTAACTATTTCTTCCCTTCAACCTGCTTTTAAATAGTGGTAATATCTCCTTTGCTAAGATATCTTCATAGTTATGGTAGCAATAAGTGGGGGGAACAGTGGAGTATCATCTGACAAGTTTGGAGAACAGCTTTTAACATCTGGAAACAGAAATAAAGTGTTCATTTTGTTCATTACTACTTTCCAAATACCTGGGACATTTGTGGAATAAATTTGTGAGTGGAGGTTGGTGCTTTAGGTGGCTCTCTCCTGTCTCTCATTTCTCCCCCTGATATCTCCTTTGGTCATTACACTGACCATTTCATCTGGCATAATGTTGTGGTTTTACACCAAAAGGAAAAATATTAAATGTATGTGTGTGTATTTATGTGTGAAAGAGAGAAAGAGAGACTGCATAGAAGCATAAGCTGAATTACGTTAAAAATCAAGGGTAAAAAACTAATCACATCATTTTACCCTAGAACATTCTAACAGATTCAGCAACTGATCTAAATGACTAGTTTTATTACCTTGGCCATTTGATAATGGCCTGTTAAAACAACCTAATCAATGATCAATTGTTCTCATCTCTGCTCCCCTGTTAAATGAGAATTTCAATAAGCAAAGAAATCACATTAGTAGATTCAACTTCTTTTAAAATGAAGAAAGAGAAGAATAAGCATGAACTTGAAATGAGCTGTAAGAATCATCTGTCAGACAACCGAGAAGCTGTCTGACAAAGCTTTGTTAAATACAGTATGCGATTTCTATCATTTCATCATTATCCTGATATTAAATAGATGGAAATTCTCAAAACCCTGCTTGTCAGACACTGAAGAGAGAGAGGAATTAATTTGGGTAAATTTATGTTTTTCATATTGAGAAGCCATACAGGTCTTATATATAACTGCTTAAAAATCAACATATAGAGAAGGCTCTGAGAAAAAATTACATTTTGCCATTGAAACACTGTGGTGTTGACTTGCTAAAACCCTCTTATTCTTTTCCTATGACAATGTTTGCTTGTGTGGATTTTGTTTTTAGACTGTGTCAACTTTTGCTCTGCCTGAACTCTTTAGTGAACTATTTTATCTAAAAAATAATACATAAATCTGACAGTGCTCTATTTATGCTTCAGATAAAAACAATATGATATGAAAAGATTTAATACACTGTTCTCGGGGAAAAGAATTCTGAGTTATGAATTACCAGTAAAAAGTATTAATAATGTTTCAAAAATATCTAAAAATAATTCACGTTGATGATAGATTCACAAGCCTGACTATGGTGTTTAAGAAAGTATTCAGGATTTATAATTTGAATAGTAAACATATGGCACCATTCAAAACAAAAAGCACTGAAGCAAATAATTCATTAAAAATGCAAATGAATACAAGTGAGCTTGCTTAGAGAAAGCAAGTCAGGGAACGAAAAGGCTCTAACAGGGGTGAGGACTGCTCACAGGGGAGAATTCTGATGAGGTCAAGTGCAGCTCTTGGAGCTGTGGGCGCCTAATTAAGAAGGACCAGTTCTGAATTTTATTACTGAGCTTTGTTCATAAGGTGATGATTTCAGATGAGGTATTATGGATTGTCTGAAGATCTGACCTTGGAACTATTTTATGGTCATGTGATGTATTGCCTTTTATGGAGAAAGTAGGCAGTTCTATATAGATAGATCATTCATATTATCAAAAAAGAAAGAGAAAGCTGGGCTGGGTTGGGGAGGGGGTCAGGGAATGAAGAGACTTCCCCTGTGAAATAGTTCATGCCTTTTCAATAGTTTAAGCAATTACACGTGTAATAAATTAGAATAGATCATAAATCAATTAGTGAATCTTCCTAGAAAGCCATATACTCATAAAATAAATCACATGATGCCCCTTTTATAATAAAATTCAATACTGATAAACTCAGTTATTTAGAATTTGTCACTGGAGTAATGTCAGAATCTTATGACTTATAATCAGTATAATAAAAATCTTTCACTTCCTTTAGCAGAGCGAACTGTTATCACACCAAACCAATATCAAGTACTCATAAAGACTTGAGGGTCAGACAGGCATGTCCTACCATCCATTGATATCATTAAATGCTACCAGCTCAAGCCCCTGAAACTAACCAACACAGCAAGACTGACCATGACCTTGACAGTTTTATGATTTTTCATTAGCATCAAGTAAATCATTAGTTCTAAAGTTTTCAGTGATTTGTTTAAAACCTTTTTTGAAAATGTGTTTTGGAAAAAGCATTAAGTAAAATGAAATATTAAAAATTATAACTCTGCTCTTATAAACTTGCATATATTTAGAATCATTGCTAAATGCCATTTTTAAAATATCTTTATTTTGTTTATTTATTGTTATGTGGTACAGAGGATGGAACCCAGTGCCTCACAAGGATGAAACAAGCACTCTGCCACTGAACCACAACCCCAGCCCGTAAATGCCATATTTTTAATTAAGCATTTCAATGATAAAATATGCAATGAAAACACAATCAAGAACAATTAGAGTATTGTTTTGACACTGGTCATCTTAATTTTTCAAATACTATCTGCAAGAGAATACTTAAACGATGAGAACATCATAATCACTGTCAAATTAGAAAGACCACCAACCATTTGATTTTTAAAGAAAAAAATAATTTGAATAGATTGAATTTCATAATATTTGATACATGCAAAAGAATACAATTAACATAAGTAGGTTCTTAAACATAAAATGAATGCCCACGATTAGCTTTTCTTCTTTTGGTACATATTCATTCCCTTGTAAGTTTATAAATATCAATTTTATAGCATCCTACAAATTTTGATATGTAGTATTTTTAACAGAGCCCTAGTTATAAAAGTCATGAGTAACTGATAAAGATGTTGAATTTCAACTTTTTAAAATGTTATTGTCATTAAATGCAGTGGTGGGAAAACGTGGAGTGACAGGAAATATTTAGAAATTTGATGAAAATAGCTTTATTGCATATGTTGTGAGATCCATTTTCCCAATTATTGTATCATCCTTGAAAGAATGATGTTTTAGTCAGGCTTGTGTTGCTATGACCAAAATATCTGACAAGAACAACTTACAGGAAGAAACTTTTTGGGGGACCTCATGGTTTTAGAGGTCTCAGATCACAGAGATCTGGGTTCATTGCTCTGGGCCCAAGGTGAGGCAGCTTACCATGGCCAACGGGCTAGACAGTGGAAAGCAGGTCCCGTCGTGGTGGCACAAAAAACAGGGGAGAGGAAGATGCAACCTTCCAGGGTACACCCTATGAGCCACCTCCTCTAGCCATGCCCCACCTGCCTATGGTTACCATCCAGTCAATGCATTCAAACTAGGATGGACTGATAAGGTTACAGCTCTCACAATCATTTCACCTCCCCGCATTTCTGCCTTAACAGAGCTTTGGGGAACGCCTCACACCCAAATAACAACATAGGCCTACTTTCTAAATTGTCTGATGCAGGGATCTATATACACCTATGTTTATAACATAATAAATAGAATAATCACTAATCTTTACTAGCTTTCTCGGCTTGCATAAAAACAGCTGACCAAGGTGAACTGAAATCTACCTCTAAGTGGTAGAAGGTTTTCAAATTTTTATGTTCAATTAACCTCACTTTATATATTTCCGTGTTACTTTTTAGATTCTTTTAAGTTTAAAATTGCACTATTGCCCTGATCAAGTCTGTAGTAAACCTCTCTCTCTACCTAATTATGTTTTCTGGACTGAAATCTGAATGGTCAGAAATTTCCATGGCCAACCAGTCACTGTTAGGTTTACTTTGGACTTCTGTTTTCGGGTTTAGGTATTTTTCCTGTAAAGCACTTATAATTGCTCTTTCAGACCCTAACTACTCTATTTTACCACATAATCATCCCACCTTTTTCCCAGTCCCCAAACTGGGTTTTTAATCTTCCACTGCATGGTATGATTCTGTTCATCACACTGCTGAAAAGGTCAATGTGTTCACTCACCGGTGGCATGTGGGGGTGTGTGTGTCTTCTCCAGACTGAGCCCCCTCAGTCTATTGAGTTCTTAGCCCACAAACAATTCCCCAAAGACAATTTGTGCCGCAGTACTAACAGAGAACGCATCATACATGGGTGGCCCAATGGACACTGTGTCAGATAACGATACCGAGGATGGAAGAACAGAATTCTTAGACACAAAAGATTCAATTTTGCAAGCGCACACTTTGCAACAACTGTAGTAAATTTTCTCAAATGTACTACTTCAACTATAATGCACAAATCAATAACAACTCATATGTTGACTTTTTTTCCCCCAGAATGGAAATACGTTCACTAAAATGTCACTTAAGAAATGAGCTACATTGATTTAGACTGTTCTTTTAGGTACTAGAGGTTAAACTCAGGGCACTTTACTACTGAACTACATCCTCAGGCATTTTTTTTTTTTTTTTTTGAGACAAAGTCTTCCTAAGTTGCTGAGGGTCTTCCTTAAATGCCAAGGCTGTCCTCAAATTTCTGATCCTCCGGCCTCAGCCTCCACAGTCATTGGGATTACAGGTGTGTGCTATACCAGCAGGACTATTCAATTTGAAAATATATTCACAAGTATTATTTGCATCCTAATTTTGCACCACAGACAGTTTAGTAATAAATGCTTTTTAATTAATACCAGTCCAATTAAAAACAAAACAAAAGCTTCAGCTTCACCTAATGGTCACACACCACTTTTTTGCAAAAAAAAAAAAAAAAAAAAAAGCATAAAATCTGCAACAATTATGTAGTGAAATATGGTAATTATGTCTTTTGTCTTTAGTCCACAGTGTTAATTATCTATTGCTGCATGACAAATGACTACACCTGTGTTGGCTTAAAAGAAACATTTGTTACTGTGTAGGATCAGGGTTAGGAGTCCAGCACATTTTAGCTGGGACTGATCTCTGTCTTTAGAGGCTGCTCTCAGGTCCTTGCAATGTGGCAATCTAAGACTTAACTTTCTAAGATTTTTTTCCCTGATGCCCTTATACTAAACTAGGAAAATTGTGCCTAAATTCTACCTACTACATTCACTTACATTTATTATAAAATCAATGGCTTTTGGGATTTACTTGCATTCTCTTAACTTTCATCTTCTACTTGTTCTCTCTATTCATTTGTTCTCATTTTTAATAAAATACAGAGAAAAGGAGTTGCTTTTCTGTTTGTGTGTTGTCATTTTTTGTTGTTTTTTTTTTTGGGGGGGGGTACCAGGGATTGAATTCAGGGCGCTTAAACCCTCAGCCACATCCCCAGCCTGTTTTATATTTTATTTAGAGATAAGTCTTGCTAAGTTGCTGATGTTGGCTTTGAACTCACAGTCCTCCTGCCTCAGTCTCCTGAGCTGCTGGAATTACAGGCAAATAAAGCAGGGGCCATTTGGGGACTTTTGATTACAGGACTCCTATTCTTTTAATTTCCTTATATTTTTAACCAACCTTAATTACATACAAACAACATAAGGGCATTAGAAAACTAACTCTCAATAACTCCTCTGAACTTATGGTACTGTAGTCCAATATTTTAGTTCTAGCACTTCATAAAAATCTTACAAATCAAATATTATTAGTAGTAGCATTTTAAGAAAAATTGTGTATGAATTTATGAAATATTTATCAACTTGTTTAGTCATCATTTTTATTTTTCAGGTTACCCTTATGGTATTATTCTATTTGTTTCTCAAGTATTAACAAGTTTTACTTTTAGAATGAATTACCTTTACTTTATGTCTCTCAGTTTTTATCCACTCAAAATTGTATTGAGTCTCTCAGTTTTTATCCACTCAGAATGGTATTGAGTTATGACACAACTTTATGTGGACATTTTTTCTCTGCACTTTAAAAGTATTATCCCACTGCCTTCCAGCTGCCATTGTTGACATTGAGAAGTTAGATTTCAGTGTAGTGGTGTTTTCTGTGTAAAGTGGTCTATTTTTCTTGCTATTTTTATAAAGTTCTTTGCCTTAACTTTTTGTTGCTGTTGTTGTTGTTCAGTTTTAACAGTTAGCTTAACCATTGAGACAACTATACAAAAATTTGTAATATGTCCAATTATAAAAATTCTATTTGATTCTCAATCTCAACTAGACTTGGTCTAACACTGACCTTGACCTTGGATGAAGAGTGTGTTCATGTGTAAATTTGTTAACGGGGAAAATAACAACAGGAAGGGTAGTAGGGTCTAGACATCTCCCTGACTTGTTCCTTTCTCTGTCCTGTAATAGGACAACTCTGGAGTACCTCCTTCTCCACACTGCTGGAAAGAGCAGTATTTATAACAAACTGACCAAATCACTGTCATTAACTGTGGACTTATTTTTAAGTTGTTTTCTGTCTTTCTCTGAAGGTTATTTTAATACCAACTTATACCATAAATATCAAAGTTTTCCATAATGCTTAGGTATTTCCCCATATTTTGAATAAAATACATGCCAAATAAATAAAATGCAGCTCACCCTGCATATTAAGTCCCACCTTGGTGACAGAGCTGGATAGGCCATCAAAGCCACCCTCTCATACAACAATAAAATGAACAGAGTAGTTTTATTCAGGCTTAACTATATAATTCAAACAACAAAATTGAAAAAAATAAAAGTATGACTTCAAATTAAGCGGCATACTGCCAAAGTACTCTCCCCAACAATTCACTATGCTGGTACACTGCTGGACACGTGGACAGATATGAAGAGATTTCTTTTTCTTTTTAAAGTTGGCTAAACTCTTACCAGGAATGTGCTTGCTTACTTTTTCCTGAACTTCACTGAGACATTCTCACACCTTATTCTGCATCCCAGAAGAAGCCAGGGAACACAAAACAGATTAGCTGCTATAGAGCTGTTTGGTGTATCCTTCCCTGGGTCTAGAGTATTCTCCCTTCCCCCCAAACCCTTATACTACATCCTTATTACATGTAACCTATTGGCTACTTTTCTTACTATTTTAACCATCATAAAGAACTTTGTGATAAAACAGTAATAACTCCACTGGCATTTTCCCCTGACCTTCAAAATCTGAAACAGTGTTAATGGATGTCTCTCATGAATCTTAGACTCTTAATGGGTTATAAGAGTTGCAGGTGATTTTATCCCTGGCTTTGGAAAAGCATGAACTCTAAGTAAACTTAATTAAATTACCTAGTCTACAACTTTTACTCACAATAGAAAATTATATTCTATATGAACAACCACATAAAATTATACAGAGGCTAATAAAAGGGAAAAATCATTTTTTTCCCCATTTTCGAACAGGGGCCGCAGAGACATAAAATTTAACCTTAAAAATTCAGTGTTTCTGAAGTAAAATTAGACTTTCTCGTTTGGATATGGCATGGAATTATTCTGGTAGGCAAAACTAAACTAAGAGGAAGTGAAGTAAAAGATATAAAGTGCAAGACTTTTATTAATTATTCTTAAATGTTTCTGACTTGGATTATCCAGAATTGGTTCTGTGCTATACACTGTCCGTGATTCCTCAGTCTCAGTCCTAGTAACAGTCTCACTGGCTCATGATTCTCAATGACTTTGCAGTCTGACCTCTACTTTTTGTCAAGGAGAGACTTTCTAAGAGGAAAAGACAAGAAAAAGTAAGACAGGGCAAGGAGCCCAAGAGAGACATGGGAAGAGCTGCTATTCACATGTGTGTTTACAGAAGGCCTGTCTGATAAAGGGAGATCTGGTCTACACCTGAGTAAAGCCAGGCTGGTGTCCTTATGAAGAGATCTATAGCAGGAACTATAAGTGCCAGGAGAGGCAGCCTTCTGGGAGGACTTGAAGAATTCCAAGGAGGCCAACAGAGGCAGAGCAGGACACAGTGAGGACACCCGCTCAGACAGAAGAGTGAGGAGCCAGGTCACACAGGGTCTTTCAGGAGATGGCAAGGATTTTGGATTTTGAGAAGGGAAGTCTTTGAATAGCAGTGGGACAGTGATGGGTTTGTATTTTTTTAAAAAATCATTTCGGCTATGATGGGGATGATCGGTTATAGAAGAGCAAGAATTTTCTACAGTTCACAAGAAAGTCCAAACTACTCAGAGTGTCAATTAAGACACATTAAAACA
Source organism: Callospermophilus lateralis (assembly GCF_048772815.1). Lineage (NCBI taxonomy): Eukaryota > Metazoa > Chordata > Mammalia > Rodentia > Sciuridae > Callospermophilus > Callospermophilus lateralis. The sequence goes on along the minus strand of NC_135316.1, from coordinate 46,696,444 downwards.
AAGGATTAATCTAAATTCTCCAACTTACTGATGACCACTGGATGCTCAGGGAATATCACATTGCCTTTCCTGTTTTTGTTTTGTTTTGTTTCCTGCTCATGCAAATTTTTTATGCCCAAATTATCATTTCTTCTTTTCCCTGGCAGAATCCTATCCATCCTAAGTGAGTCAGCTCAGATACCCTGGCTTGGTGAAGGCTACTTTTACAGTCTAGGATATTTTCTTCTATCCTAACACTGTGAGTGTGGCACAAACCTAAGACACCAAAAAGGAAATACAAAATAGATAGGAAGGCACTGCAGGCAATTGCTATGTATAACTCTAAGCTAACACGTGAATGTTAAGATTCCCCATAAGAAGAAACAGAGGCCAGATATTAAAACACACCAAGGGTTGCAGCTTTTAGAATTTGTCTAGCAGGCTTTCTGGTTGTCACCAGAAGGTCATCTGCCCACCACAGGAAACACACATACACACACAGAGTAAAACTACAATATGTGAAATGGGGATAAATGTCCTGACAAAAAGAAACATGGGGGAAAATGTCCTGAGAAAAGCACATAATTCTATCTACATCAGGCCTTGCTATTCAGAGTGGATAGAAGATAGCAACCAAAGCAACCAGTAAATTATTCAAAGCAGTAGAGAGTCTTAATGCTAATGCAACCTCTGTCTACACCAGAGTTCCACAAACTGAGGGCCTCAGGCCAAGTCCAAGCAGGCCAGTTTGTAAATTAAGGACATGAAATCTAGCTGTGACCAAGCATTTACACAAGATCTAGGGCTACTTTCGCAGTATTCCATAGAGCCCCATCTTTGAAGCAGATCTTACAGACCACACGTCTCTCACAGCCCGAGATATTTCACTGTTCAGTACCACATAAAACAAGTTTGCTAGCCCTGTCCTACCCAACTCTCTCCCAAACTCCTCAACTCCTTAGGCTTCTCAAATAAGTCCTATTTCTTCAGTTCCCTGCTATTTCTTCTGCCTAGAGCATGTCTCCCTACCTGCTCTGCCAGTCCAAGGTCAGTTCTCAGAGATGCTCCTCAATGTCCACTGGGCACAGGTGTCCTTTCTGGCCCACATCAACTCATGCGTACCTAGAACCTGACTCACAGCCCTCATGCTATCGTTATTTACATCCTTGCCACCCCAATTAAACATCGAATCCATGCGAACAGGAAGTGTTTTGGGGCTTTGTATTTCTTCTCCCAATGAACAAACCTAACTTTTCAACATATATGATGAGCATTAGACTCAGACTGAGAGTTTAATGAATCAGAAGAGAATTCAAACTTTGTTTATGTCTCAAATTACAAATCAACAAGGTCATTATGTTTGGTGAAAAAAAAAATCTTTATAAAAATTTTTACAAAGAATTATTCCTCTTAAAGGTCTATGATGGGTCTTAGGTCCCTAAGAGGAATTGCCTCCAAGAAGTGATGGGTTTACTCTGTCACTTCCTGCTGCTTCCAGATGCCTCTAGCCATGACTCACCAGGATTTACCCATTCACTTCCAAATTTGTTGCTTCAAAAAACTACTTAGCTGGAAAGCAAAACAAACCTGAGGCAAAACTGAAACTGGTGCCTAAAATTAGAATAAATAGGACTTTAAGGGGCCGTGGGATCTTTCTTTCACAGGTGCATAAACACTGCTGCTCTCTCAAAGGCAATTTTTCTAGATTCCAGATTCTTGGCTTTATTCTAAATGGGTGGGGGGTTTTTGTTTGTTTGTTTTTGGTGGTGGTGGTGGTGAGGTGTCTCTGCTTTGTTTTAATCAGAAACCTAGTATGAATAACAGGACTATTATGGGAGGGAAAAATACCATGGCCTGTTTAAAGAAAAATACCCACACAGTATCTCTGTCTTTAAGAAAGCATAGACACTATTATTAAGAAATAAGTTGCCCTTATTATTACATTAAAAAATAAAACAGGGGCTGGGGATGTGGCTCAAGCGGTAACGAGCTTGCCTGGCATGCACGGGGCACTGGGTTCGATCCTCAGCACCACATACAAATAAAATAAAGATGATGTGTCCACTGAAAACTGAAAAAAAAATTTAAAAAATTCTCTCTCTCTCTCTCTTAAATAAATAAATAAAGCATGCACATAATTTTAATAAAGCCTGATATCTTAAAATGTATATGTATAAAATAGATGAAAAATTCTAATGTACTTATTTATAATCATTAATGCCCAAATTTATTGTACCAAATGTATGCCCAAATGCCCAAATGTATAATCATTAATGCCTCAATTTTTTAATTTTTCTTGGAGATCAAAAAAAAAAAAAAAAAAAAAACAAAAATCAAAGTCAAATTTCTGGAGATATTACCAAATGAAAATTCAACAAGAATTAAGCATGTTGCAGAAACATAAATTAAGGCAAACTATTCCATTTTTATAACAGATTTATAAAGACAAATTAAATTTTTACATATGCATTTTGGTATGTACATAGTGATCAAATACTATTTTCTGTGCAACATAAAAATATTTTAAATAATATTTTTTTTTAAAAAAATGTTTCCTCAAGCTTAAGGCAGAAATTTCTGTTATTCTTCATTCTTTTTCCTTATAATTATTGCTGAAGAGCCAAAAAATATTCCAACCGATTCACTCAAAAACAAAATCCAAGCAAAGATAGAATATAAATACTAAGGAAACCAAAGTCAAAGATGTTGCTTATCACACAGAGTGCTAAAAAGTACCCACCATATGCAAGGTCTCATTTATACTGACAGACATAATTTTCCACACTGGCTTTCCTTTTCTAATGTATAGGTAACTTACAAAAATTCAGTCCTAATTCCACCACAAGACCATGAATGTTCTTTTTCCAGTTTTTATTTTAGAGTGCTAAATGGAGGGTAGAACTAATTCTTAACTCAAGTAATATGGCATTGTGTTCTCTATATGATAATAACAAATTTCACTGCAAACCAGAAATGAAGAGCTTGATGTGTGGCTTTTTCTGCAAAATACAAAGAAATTTAAAATTAAGGGCTTATGGAATGGAATGCTCACATTTAATTTTACCTTCATTACTTTTCAAAGAGGAAATGCAGGGCTACTAGGATCCAGGTGAGGATGGGGAGGGGGTTCCCTCTTTGATCTTTCCTGGTTGGGTTCAGGATTGAAGCTGCTTGTACACCCATCAATGCACTTGAAATACTAACCTTGGTAGACAAATTCTTAAGTTTATATAACTCCTGTATAACATTTGAAAAAGACACCTGTTTTGGAGTTTTCTGAACTGTATCTTCCTAAATCATTCTAGTCATTTTTTTTTTTTTTTTTTTTTTTTTTACTTTTGGACAATTTTGGCCATCCAAAATATAGTCACATAGAGACTCAAATGAAATTACAAAAATAAAGACATGTGCACTTACATTTTAATTTATTGCACCAAATGTATATGGATTAAAGGAACAGAATAATCCTTTTCAAAACAAGCAAATAAATTTAGTGAATAAGGACAGAAATAGTTTTCAAAGGCCTGACACCTAAGGTTTTTGTTTCAAAACATTCTATGAAAAATTTCAAGTGCAGTCTATAAAACCTGATTTTATAGACTCTGAATTTTTTTTTCTACTGGCAAAAGGACATTTAAGTACTCATATTCTATCAACCCATAGTTTACTGCAGAGGTAGCCTGGCAGAATTACAGTATTTGAATTGCAAGAGCCAATAAGAAAATCCAAAATCAATGCCTCTTATGTTTTGATATTTTAATCTTATGAACATTTCTAAGTCTCATCCATCAACAGAGTCCATCACTTATGAATTAAAGCAGGTTACTGAAGGTGACAAGCACCAGGATCACATGGAGACCAAATCCGGGAACTCTCTCTTGCTTTGGCAGGCTTTCCAGCAGGAGTCGTACTTGTTCTTCATTTTTCTTTCCATTGTGTAGTTATACTAGTGTCTTTGTAAACTGTCCTCAGTGAAATTAAAACAATCATCCCTAAATGCAAAATTTATTAATTCAATCATTGTGGGGCAGACTGCTAAATTAAGAATTTCTTCCCTAAATAATTACCATGTCTAACATCAACATTATATTTCCTCCACTTTTTCATGCATTCTGAAGTTCACTGGTGGGTATTAAATAAAAGATTATGACTTACTTTGTTTTTTTTTATTAAGAAGCAATATCAATAAGAATAGCAGTGAACTCATTAAAAACTAAGAGTTACTTGCATGAGGAGGAAAAAAAAATGAATGGTTCCCTTTCACTGAAGCACCAATCCTTAGAAAAGTATGCCATGGTACTGTGGAAAACAGATGATTTAAAGGTCATTGCCAAACTGATAACCTGTCATACATAAACAGGATAGCATTTCTTTCTTCCCCCTTTTTTGGGGGGGTGTACATTGAAGGGACAAGGAAGGACACCAGGAGATCAAATACAAAAGGAAAACAGATTAGGGGATAATACTAGCCTGAAACTGAGACAGCAGCCTAACTTGGTAGTTAATTCAGTCCAAACTATAGCTACTAAATGTCAAATTATTTGCAAAGCTTTGGGCAGGGAACTCCCGGGTAAAGCAAAGCTATACCCATCTTTCCCACAAGGAGCTTATAACTCGAACAATAAGCATGAAATGACGAAACAGAAGTAGAGCATTTGCCTGGTAATCTTTATGAAGTAACTCGTTTTAACACGCTATGAGCAAAGCATTATTTTTTTGTTGGATATTAAATTCAGATCAGGTGCCATATAGGCAGCAGCTCTTCCAGTATGAAACATAAACTCTGCTAAAAGAGAGGGACAGCCAACTGAAGGACAGATACCAGTTATGTGAAGAAAGTGTCAGACTTCCTGAGGCACCTTCCCCAAATTTGATGAAGTTGAAAACCAACAGTCTTGGGGGGAGGAGTGTTAAAACTTTAACTCCCCTCTTTGGTTTCTAAACATCTGCAGAACAAAGCCTCAGCTTGCCTACCAATCTCATTTCTTAAATACGATGAAGATATTAACATTACCTATTAATGTTGTTCTGAGAATTAAATGTGTTTTTCTGGAAAAAGGACATTTAAGTAATCTTCCCTCAGCTGAAGGACTTGTCACTATCACCCTATAGGTCTGAATCTTATCCATCTTCAGGCTGCATAAGTGCTTCTTACTAAATAAACACCCCCCAGCCCCCACAACCCTCCAGTCCTTGACCTCCCCGAGGTGTCAATGGTGAAAATAACTTAATACTTAACGTTCAATGAAAGAAAAGATCTGTGATCGTCACTTTCATTGTGCAGAACCAGCGCTGTCTATAGGCCACTTCTTTAACTCCAACCATTCTTTCTTCACCTCCACTGCACTGTGACAGGATTCCAGTTAGATCAGGACACTAGACCTTGTGTCTTGAAGGAACTCATGGTGCTATTCCTCCAGCCATGACTCTCTCCATAGAAAGAAGAGGCTATTAGGACAAGAAGAGAACTGTCCTCGAAGAGCCTGCATCTCCCCACCGCAGGAGAACTAAGCCACAGATCCTCCTGCAGGGATGGACATACCTTGTATCTACACTGTCCAAAGCAGGAGACATCAGCCCCGTGGGGCCATGAAGACGTGAAGAAAGACTAGTGTGCCTGAAAGATTTTTAATTTTGTTTAATATGAATTAATATATATATATATATATATATAAACTTCAAAAGCCACAACAGTGGCTACAGAGAATCCTTTTGTCAGGACCACACAGGATCTCTTGGTTGCCAATTCATTATTTACTTCTTTTCATTTATCTTGATGTTTCAGCAATGGTCAGTTCTGCTGAGCAATCAGCTCTTCTTAAGGATTTGTTTCTGCTGACATTTGTGGCACCACACTTTCCCGGGCTTGTGGGAGGTTTTGTTTGTTTCTCTGTTTGGTCTGTACCTCTGCCAATCTTCAACTTCTTTGTCAGCTCCACTTATTGTATTTGGACTCTTATTGCTGACATGCCTCAACTTAGTCATGAACCCTCAATCTACACTCATTTAGGTAATCTCATATATCAACATGCCAACCACAATGAAAATTCCATCTACAAATACAGATTCATAGCCAACGATGCACCTGAGATCTTCATTTAACATCCAAATGTAACAAACTCAGAGCAATATTCCTAATTTCTCACCTCTGCAAAAAGCAGTCTCTTACCAGCCTGCCCTACAGATCATCAAGGAATTAACCTTTACCTAGTAGCTCAAGGCCAAAAGTAAGGGGCTGCCATTGATTCCTTTCTCTCATCTTTCATTCTAGGGAAAGGCCACAAACTATGAATGAAAAGCATTTATTCTAAGGGAAATGTTAAGATGTTGAGAAGACTTTTAAGTTTGGGAGAAAAATCTGCTAGGTGGAGAATAAGTTGAAGAGGTGAGAGTGGATATTCAAGAAACCAGTTAAGAGACGATTAGTGAAGTCTTGAGTGAGCAACTAGAAGGTGGAATTAATTTAGATGAAAGGCACATTTGGATGTGGAGGATGAGAATCAAAAGGTAACTCCTATGATTTTGGCTTAAGAAACTTGAAGTTGTGACCACCTACAATAGATAAGACAGGCAGATTACAGTTTTGACAGAGAGAGGTGGTATGGGAAGTTAGAATCAATGCCTTTGTTTTGCAGGTGCATCATGAAGGCTGGTTCCAAATAGGGAAAGAGGTCACCAGGTATCAATCTACAGAGGAGTTAAGAGGATGAAAGTATGAAATTTTATCCTCTAGATTCTATTTATGTTCAACATGCCAACAATATTTTGGATATGAGAGGCTTGCCATTCTGGATAGAGTCCAACAGATTCCAACAATTTTATACATGAGTATAAACTTTCAGGGTATTCCCTACTTCTACATAAATCTGTGCTCAGTAGCAACCAAACTGACAAAGCCAGTAGCAACAGGACACACAGCAAGGACTCTTTTTGAATAAGGTCAGTAGCCAAATCACAAAGCAGAGAAACAAATCCACTGATATTTCAAAATATCAATGAGTAAAGTATATATTTTTTTGGTGTTTCTTTTTTGGTGGGGGGTACCAGGGATTGAACTCAGGGGCATTCAACTACTGAGCCACATCCCCAGCCCTATTTCGTATTTTTCATTTAGAGACAGGGTCTCACTTAGTTGCTTAGCACTTACATGTTGCTGAGGCTAGCTTTGAACTCGAAATCGTCCTGCCTCAGTCTCCTGAGCCGCTGGGATTACAGGCGTAAGCCACCAAGCCTGGATTTTTTTTTTTTTTTTGCTGTTTTTAACATAAGATCAAACCCACTTACATGGGCTAGGTATGTAGCTCATTGGTGGAGCGCTTACTTAGCATGCACCAGGCCTTGGGTTTGATTCACAGCACTGTCCCCCAAAAAGCCATTCACTAGTTCAGATCATAAAAACTTAATCATTAACAGAAACACACACACACAAAAAAATAGGTGATACATGTGCTACAGAGCAAGTATAACTGCCCAATTTCAATCTAGATAAATTGTTTAAAGTCATACAAAGCACTGGAGATAATGTAATATGACAAAGCTAGAGAAATTAATAAATATATTCTCCCTCTCTTTTTTTAAGAAAGCTTCATTTTGTCCACACTAGTTTTTAAAAGAAATTATTGCTATTATCCATTCATCTAAAAGACCTTTAAAATCTTTGTAACTTCTAGAATAAACAGTTACCTGACATTAGCCAAACGTTATCCCCTAGAGTAAGAAAATGATTCCTGGAACAGTTTTCTTGGGAAAGAAAACAGTTTTCTTGGGAAAGTTTTCATGCCAAAGAATGACATGATAAGAAATGACAATACATTCTGACATTTTATAAATTAATATTAGTTAGATAAAAGAAATAACTGTTTTTTATGTATCTGAAACACCATTCTTTAGATAAAAATAATTTACACTAAAATGACATTCTGATACTTTCATTATGAGAGATTTGCTAAAATCATTAAGACTGCCTCTTACTTAAGAAGGGTTTTGGTGGGGAAATGATCTTGCTACTATTCAAAATACTAAAGACAACTCCCACAGCATGTGTTTTTCTGTCATTCATTGTTTCATAAAAACTTTTAACAGTATAGCTGTACATGTTCCTTTTCTTTCATCTGTGTTAGTTAAGAAAGGTTATCATGCTTCCATTTCTTAAAGACACAAAAGGGAGAAAGGAAAAGACATATATTTTATTGAAACTATTCAGAAGGAACCAATCTTCCACAGAAAATATTTTATGCTTTATGAACTTTTCTATGGCATCTGAAATACAAGAAATTTCATCAGACTTTAGGAGTCTTCTGAGATCTCAAAACATGATTCTTTAATCTGGTCTGACAAGTTCCATGCTCTTCATTTATTTCAAACAGTTTAACTATGACGGCTTCATAGTGACTTGGAAAAATCACTTAGAAATATGGTCAAAGACTGAAATACTACTAGAAATCATGGAAACTAAGTTCATATAAATCTCTTGACTAGAAATGAAATTAAAACCAAATCTTTCACGATGCACAAAACTTAACTCAAAATGGATCAAGGACCTAGGACTTAAACCAGAGACTCTGTGTCTAATAGAAGAAAAAGTAGGCCCTATTCTCCATCATGTAGGATTAGGCCCCAACTTCCTTAATAAGACTCCTATAGTGCAAGAATTAAAACCAAGAATCAATAAATGGGATGGAATCAAACTAAAAAGTTTCTTCTCAGCAAAAGAAACAATCTGTGAGGTGAACAGAGAGCCCACAACCTGGGAGCAAATTTTTAATCCTCACATATCAGATAAAGAACTCAAAAGGCTAAACACCAAAAATAACCCAATCAACAAAAGGGCCAGGGATCTGAACAGACACTTCTCAGTAGAAGATATACAATCAATCAACAAATATATGAAAAAATGCATGGAGGATCCAACATGGCGACGGCCGCGGAGAGCTCAAGTCTCTGACCTCTTCAGCTGCGCCGGCATAGGGAGTCGTAAACTGTCTAAATGCTGTTTGCTCAGGATCACTAGGCAATGCTGAGCTGACGTGGATCTGGGGCGAACAGTCTGGGCCTCTCAAAGCGCACACCGAGCCGGGATTGGCTGCATTCAAGCTCCCGTTTGCCTGCTTCTTGCAGCCAAACTGCTGTGACTCAGCACTAAGGATCCCGCTGAAACAACTGGTTGGCCCTTCTGATCCTACGGAGGTAAATGCCAACCGAGCCTTCATAGGCAGTGGCCACAGGATTGAAACAGGGAGTGGGAGAGACAGTCAGGACCCACCCGTTGCATTGGTCACCCGGCAAAGGGAACGAACTGTCACCATTTGCACGGGATACCACCATGGCAGAGAACTGACATCACCAGAACGCGGTGGAGGAGATAACTTCATTGAAACCAGCAGCGACAGTGACTACTTCCCTTCCCTTCTAATATCTTTCCTCCCAAGCATCAACTAAATTTATAAGAGTAAACAGTAACTCAGCAGTCAAACACAACAAGAAGTAATATGAGCAGCATGAAAAATCAAGGAAGAAAAGGAGTACAAACAATACAGGACAGCCTAAATAGTCAGGAGGATCAAGAGTCATCAGAAAAATGGTCATATAAAGAACTCAAGGAACACCTTAGACAGATGGAATGGAACCTTAAAGAGGATATGAGACAGCAAATTCAAACAGTGAAAGAACACACTGAAATTGAATTACATAAACAGATAAAAGAAGAAGTTAAGCATCTTTATCAGGAGATAGAGATTATAAAAAAAAATCAAACAATAATTCTAGAAATGCAGGAAATTATAAACCAAATGAAAACCTCAAATGAGAGTATCACTAACAGAGTGGAGCAAGTAGAAGCCAGAACGTCAGATAATGAAGACAAAATATATCATCTTCAAAAGACTCTAGCCAACTCAGAAAGGCTGGTAAAAAATCACGAGAAAAACATCCAAGAGATATGGGATAACATAAAAAAACCCAAACTTACGAGTCATCGGGATAGAGGAAGGTATAGAGATTCAAACCAAGGGAATGAGTAACCTGCTGAATGAAATAATTACAGAAAACTTTCCAGAAATAAAAAAGGAAACTGATATACAAATTGTAGATGCATACAGGACACCGAGCACACAAAACCACAGTAGACCAACGCCAAGACACATTGTTATGAAGATATCCAATATACAGAACAAAGAGAAAATATTAAAAGCTACAAGAGAAAGGAGGCAGATTACATTCAGGGGTAAACCAATAAGGTTAACAACGGATTTTTCATCACAGACGCTGAAAGCGAGAAGATCCTGGAACAACGTATTTCAAACACTGAATGACAATGGATGCCAACCAAGAATTCTGTATCCAGCAAAACTAAGCTTCAGGTACGACAACAAAATAAAAACCTTTCATGATAAACAAAAGCTAAAAGAACTTGCAGCCAGAAAACCAGCATTGCAAAGCGTCTTGAGCAAAACACTACACGAGAAAGAAATGAAAAACAATAACCAAAACCATCAGTGGGAAGTGCCTCAGTAAAGACAGAGGGTGGAGGGAAAGCTAATCATGGAGAAACAAACTAAATTAAAAAAAAAAGATAAATAATCAAATATGGCTGGAAGTACAAACCATATATCAATAGTAACTCTAAACGTTAATGGCTTAAACTCTCCAATAAAGCGACATAGGCTGGTAACATGGATTAAAAAAATAAATCCAACAATATGCTGCCTCCAGGAGACACATCTGATTAGAAAAGACATACACAGGCTGAAGGTGAAAGATTGGGAAAAAATATACCACGCACATGGTCCTCGTAAGCAAGCAGGGGTGGCCATTCTCATATCGAATAAAATCGACTTCAAGACTAAGTTAATCAAAAGGGATAAGGAAGGACATTATATACTGTTAAAAGGAACCATTCACCAACAAGACATAACAATTATCAATATTTATGCTCCAAATAATGGTGCTGCGACGTTCATAAAACAAATTCTCCTCAAGTTCAAGAATCAAATAGACCACAACACAATAATTATGGGTGACTTCAACACACCTCTCTCACCATTGGACAGATCCTCCAAACAAAAGTTGAATAAAGAAACTATAGAACTCAATATCACAATCAATAACCTAGACTTAACTGACATATATAGAATATATCAACCATCATCAAGTGGATATACTTTTTTCTCAGCAGCACATGGATCCTTCTCAAAAATAGACCATATATTATGCCATAGGGCAACCCTCGTGAATATAAAGGGGTGGAGAAAATACCATGCATTTTATCTGATCATAATGAAATGAAACTAGAAATCAATGATAAAAGAAGGAAGGAAAAATCCTACATCACATGGAAAATGAACAATATGTTACTGAATGATCAATGGGTTACAGAAGACATAAAGGAGGAAATCAAAAAATTCTTGGAGATAAATGAAAATACAGACACAACATACAGGAATCTATGGGACATAATGAAAGCAGTTTTAAGAGGAAAATTCATTGCCTGGAGGTCATTCCTCAAAAAAAGGAAAAACCAACAAATAAATGAGCTCACACTTCATCTCAAAGCCCTAGAAAAGGAAGAGCAAAACAACAGCAAATGTAGCAGAAGGCAAGAAATAATTAAAATCAGAGCGGAAATCAACGAAATTGAAACAAAAGGAACTATTGAAAAAATTAACAAAACTAAAAGTTGGTTCTTCGAAAAAATAAATAAGATCGACAGACCCTTAGCCATGCTAACGAAGAGAAGAAGAGAGAGAACTCAAATTACTAACATACAGGATGAAAAAGGCAATATCACAACAGATGCTACAGAAATACAGAAGACAATTAGAAATTATTTTGAAAACCTATATTCCAATAAAATAGAAGATAGTGAAGACATCGATAAATTTCTTAAGTCATATGATTTGCCCAGACTTGAGTCAGGAAATAGAAAAAGAGGGAGCTCTTCCAAATTCATTCTATGAGGCCAACATCACCCTGATTCTGAAACCAGACAAAGACACCTCAAAGAAAGAAAACTACAGACCAATATCTCTGATGATCCTAGATGCAAAAATCCTCAATAAAATTCTGGCGAATCGGATACAAAGGCACATCAAAAAAATTGTGCACCATGATCAAGTAGGATTCATCCCTGGGATGCAAGAATGGTTCAATATATGGAAATCAATAAATGTTATTCACCACATCAAGAGACTTAAAGATAAGAACCATATGATCATCTCGATAGATGCAGAAAAAGCATTTGACAAAGTACAGCATCCCTTTATGTTCAAAACATTAGAAAAACTAGGGATAACAGGAACTTACCTCGACATTGCAAAAGCTATCTATGCTAAGCCTCAGGCTAGCATCATTCTGAATGGAGAAAAATTGAAGGCATTCCCTCTAAAATCTGGAACAAGAGAGGGATGCCCTCTATCACCACTTCTATTCAATGTAGTTCTCGAAACACTGGCCAGAGCAATTAGACAGACGAAAGAAATTAAGGCATAAAAATAGGAAAAGAAGAACTTAAATTATCACTATTTGCGGACAACATGATTCTATACCTAGAAGGCCCAAAAGGGTCTACAAAAAAACTACTAGAACTAATAAATGAATTCAGCAAAATGGCAGGATATAAAATCAACACGCACAAATCAAAGGCATTTCTGCATATCAGTAACAAAACTTCTGAAACGGAAATGAGGAAAAACACTCCATTCACAATATCCTCAAAAAAAATAAAATACTTGGGAATCAACCTAACAAAAGAAGTGAAAGATTTATACAATGAAAACTACAGAACCCTAAAAAGAGAAGTAGAAGAAGATCTTAGAAGATGGAAAAATATACCGTGTTCATGGATAGGCAGAACTAACATCATCAAAATGGCGATATTACCAAAAGTTCTCTATAGGTTTAATGCAATGCCAATCAAAATCCCAACGGCATTTCTTGTAGAAATAGATAAAGCAATCATGAAATTCATATGGAAAAATAAAAGACCCAGAATAGCAAAAGCAATTCTAAGCAGGAAGTGTGAATCAGGCGGTATAGCGATACCAGATTTCAAACTATATTACAGAGCAATAGTAACAAAAACAGCATGATACTGGTACCAAAACAGGCGGGTGGACCAATGGTACAGAATAGAGGACACAGAGACTAATCCACAAAGTTACAACTATCTTATATTTGATAAAAGGGCTAAAAGCATGCAATGGAGGAAGGATAGCATCTTCAACAAATGGTGTTGCGAAAACTGAAAATCCATATGCAACAAAATGAAACTGAATCCCCTCCTCTCACCATGCACAGAAGTTAACTCAAAATGGATCAAGGAGCTTGATATCAAATTAGAGACTCTGTGTCCGATAGAAAAATGTTGGCTCCGATCTACATATTGTGGGGTCGGGCTCCAAATTCCTTAATAGGACACCCATAGCACAAGAGTTAATAACAAGAATCAACAAATGGGACTTACGTAAACTAAAAAGTTTTTTCTCAGCAAGAGAAACAATAAGAGAGGTAAATAGGGAGCCTACATCCTGGGAACAAATTTTTACTCCTCACACTTCAGATAGAGCCCTAATATCCAGAGTATACAAAGAACTCAAAAAATTAGACAATAAGATAACAAATAACCCAATCAACAAATGGGCCAAGGACCTGAACAGACACTTCTCAGAGGAGGACATACAATCAATCAACAAGTACATGAAAGAATGCTCATCTCTCTAGCAATCAGAGAAATGCAAATCAAAACTACTCTAAGATATCATCTCACTCCAGTCAGAATTATGAAGACAAACAACAATAAATGTTGGAGAGGATGTGGGGGAAAAGATACACTCACACATTGCTGGTGGGACTGCAAATTGGCGCAGTCAATATGGAAAGCAGTATGGAGATTTCTTGGAAATCTAGGAATGGAACCACCATTTGACCCAGCTATCCCTCTCCTGGGATTATACCGAAAGGACTTAAAAACAGCATACTACAGGTTCACAGCCATATCAATGTTTATAGCAGCACAATTCACAATAGCTAAACTGTGGAGTCAAACCAGACCAGTTTTAAAGAACAAAAACAAAAACCAGGAGATTTCAGTCAACCTTACTCAGGGTAATAAGGAAGTCCCCTCTGTTTTAACCCAACAAAGAAAGTAAGTTTGAAATGACCAATCGGTTTATGCTTTGTTCAGCCTTTTTCTGCCTTAAAGCTAGCCTCTGTTCAATTCACAGAATACTCACTTAACTTTATAGAATGAAATGTTGTACAATTCTACAATCACAAATAAGAGCCAATTTGATTTTTTTAAAATACCTGTATTTTATTTATTTATTGTTATGTGGTGCTGAGGATTAAACCCAGTGCCTCACATGTGCTAGGCAAGCACTCTACCACTGAGCTAAAACCCTAATTTGATCTTTATATTTGTTACAATGTTGGTCTGACAATGTGCAATAAAATGTTCGACTTACAAAAAAAATCAAAAGAACCTTATAATTTTACATGAATACACTGCTAATGTTGAAGATCGGGGGAAACCCATACCTATGTAAACAACAATAAGAATCTGAATTCTAACTTTTTAGTTGACATATAAAAATATGTAAATAAATTTTGCTAAGATATCCCACTTCTTTCAATGAATAAACAAGAAAAAATAAAAGAACAAAAATAGAACTAAGAATAGAAAATATTATTCTAGTGCTTTCTAGATTTTTAGAAGGTATGTACTTACATACAAATATACTTTGATGAGTAGTTAAGTTAGGAAAGAACACAATAATAAGCTGGTCAATAGATTTGCACTTTCATATTAAAAAATCAAAAGTTATTTAAAATATATGATTATACACTTCAGAAATACAGACTGCCTCTCATACTACTGTTATGTGAAAATAAAAATCCCATTTGCCTGGATTGACCTACAGGAAGGGCTGTCTCCTCCTCTCTGAAGAGCTGAATTCATTAAGGTTGGTACAAATAAAGGTCACCAGTCCATTTTTTTTTAATTCATACATTCAGTAACTGAATTACTTCTGCCTTTAAAATGAAACTTAAAAGTGGACTAAGGAAATACAATTTGCAACAATCATTGGAAATGATGAGCTCTGGACAAGTAAGCTTTCAAAAGAATTACAATCAAAGCAGGTTTGGTTTGGGAAGAAAACACTTCTTACATAATGAGTCATTTCTTTGCCTTCTTAACCCAAGTGGAGATACATGCTATAATCTTTTTCTGAGTAGGGCTGCTTCTATACCACAAATTTGGTCTTCTTTTGAAGATGTAGGTGCTGTGCATATATAGATGACTGGAGAGAAAATAGTAAGATTATAGTATTCCTATAACTCTTATTTCTAAAGTTTCTGTTTATAGTTTGCATGTTTAGATCAATTATCTCTTTCTTATATGAAAGCCAGGATAATAACACACAAATTCCTAAGCAACGTCACATTATCTTCCAACAAAAGGTAATAATGACTCAAAAACCAAAGTGACCATTTCCCAAGTGGTGCTCCACATTTTAGCACTCGGCTTCTCACTACTGCCATGTATGGTCAACTTATCAATGGCATTCATTCACAATCATTTACTTCTGTGTTACTACAAGCAGTTCATGGCTGGTATTTACCTTAGGGCCTAGTTTGTTGTTTACCAGTGTTAGAGTTATGAGTTCTAAGACTTGGATTTGGATATCTGGGGAAAGCTTGATTTTAAAATCTACAAATTCTTCTTTATTATCAGAGATCTCTCCTAAACTGGATAGTACTCTGGAATAACCCACAATAGTAAGAGGACACCAAGAGAAGGCTAAAAGTTAGTAAAAGACACAGGATCTCACTTTTTCAGGTTGAACTGCACACTCTTAAACAGCAACAGAATGGTACTTCTGTTGTCAAGGAAGAAAACTTGATTTTGAAAGATGAACATTTATTGAAAGATGCTAGAATTAAATGTCCACACATATATTCAGGTGTACTTGAAAGCTGCAGAAATTTCATAGCTGCTAAGGTTTTTACCTACTCTAGCAGAGAGTTAATAAGAATGTTATGGAACTATGGCAAAAAACAGTCAAGCTTTGCTTATTTTCCTTAAGGTTGACATCTGCTAGGATAGAAGCCAATGTCAAAAATCAAGTGCCCATTAGTAAGGAAAACAGACAAACAAGCTGTACCCACACAATAGAGTTCTTACAGCTAGCTTTTCTTTCTTTCTTTCTTTTTTAATGGCATAGCGGTATGGATCACCGGAAAAAGGTTTAAGTTATTCTCTGTAATAAGAAGAAAGGTTAAAAATCAATTTGCATAGCAACATGTAATTTGCATAGTTTAAATATATGCACAGACACTTGTCTCAGTAACAATGAAGCACTTACCTTGGTTTCATGGAAAGGGAGGTGGGTGGAGTTAAGACATTCCTTTTGGCTAATCTATTTAGAATTTTTCTTGCAAAAGGAACTTATTGGTTTTGTTATAATTTAAAAAGAACCTATAGATATACAGACTTTTAATGCCTAATTTGTTCAGACAATATGCTGTGTTCAGAAACCTCACCACAACAAACTCTCATTTTGCTGACTGCTTATCAGTCCCAAAGCTGACTTTTTTTTTTTTTTTTAACATCTTATCTTGAAAACACATTCTTCCAAAAATCCCTGACCTACACCTCTGTGATGCTTTTCCAATTAGCACTGGGTCAGAGAAAGGGCCACCTCTGAATCTCTTTTCTAATAACTAAACAAACACAATGCATGTGATCTAATTTAATTATGTATATAGTGTGGATCTTCTCATTTGCTTTTGTTGACTGACTATCTGCAAATAATTTGATCAATCTGTTTTTTGGCCTCTCTGTCTTAGAATGCATTCAATCAACAATATTGATCATGTACTACGCATCAGGTATTGTCCTATAGGATTTTAAAAACAAATAAATAATGGAAAACAGTAATGTGCTTGTAAAATTTCAGTCTCCAGTAAAGAAACAGGTGCTCTGTGGGATATTTAATAGAGGAAATTAAATGCAGATGACAATAGAGTTGAAAGGTCAAAAGAGGACCAATGAAGTAAGCCAGATTAGCAAGAGTAAAAGCCAAAAGGTCCTTCTATCCTGAGAACTGGAAAGGCAAAGAAAGGAGATACTTTTGTCAGAATGCAAGACTGGTGTCATCCTAAGGGAGATGGAGCAACAGTAGGGCTGTCTCAAGTGCTGGACAGAGATGTAACCACAGCTGAAAAACGCACCCTAAGTTGGTGAGAGATGTGGCCTTCTTTCTCCCCTTCTTTACCCTTCTTAAAGTCTGCCAAAGTCTTCCACTGAGACTTCAGTAAAGACTAGCACTTAAAGCACTCAAAAATTATAAAATTGTTTTCAATTTCAAGATGCCTATCAACCATGTTATGGTTTAGAAGTGGTGTCCCTCTAAAGCTTGTGTATGAGACAATTCAAGAAGGTTTGGAGGAGAAATGATTTAGTTATAGCCTTAAACTAATTAGTGAATTAATCCCTGATGAGATTGAGTGGTAACTGGAGACAGGTGGGGTATGGCTATGGGGTATAATTTGTGTCTGGAGAGTGGGGTGTGTGTGCTAGGTGTATCTGTCTCTCTCATATGTATCTTCCCACTTGCTGATCATCATGTGAGCTGTTTCCCTCTGCCACACTCTTCCACCATGATGTTCTACCTCATCTTGAGCCCTGAGGAATGGATCCTATCTCTTATAGACTGAGACCTTTGAAATCAACAGTCACTAAATAAACCTTTCCTCCTCCATAATTGTTCTGCTGGAGTCTTTTGGTCACAACAGCAAAAAAAGCTCACTGAAACAAACCACAGGTGCACACCAGCACATGCACTTGGGATATCAAGCACTCACTGAAATGGTGCCCTGTAAGTGACACACAGAGATGATGGTCTTTAGAGCCTACAGGGATCTCAGAGACTCTCTTGAACCCAATATCAACTTTTTTATTTTTTTATCTTAAGGTAGTTCAAAGTAGGTTGTTACCTAAAGTGCTACTATATTATCAATTTAGTTACTAAAGAAGCATATGTGTGCGATTTTCTTGAGCATGCTTACTTTACTAAACTCAAGTCATTTAATTACCTTTTTCCTCTAACTGGAGGTATTCAATTTCTTTCAAATTAATAGAATTTTATCTACTTTACCTCCTACTTTCTATTTATGTTCCATGTACATACCGAGTAGATTTTCTCAAAATAGTGAAAATAATGACTTGTTAGCAGTTTATCTCCTGACTTTTAATGAAAACTCTTTTATATTTATTTTTAAATTAAACATTCTATTAACTATTAGCTAGAAATAAAACACTCATCCAAATATTCAGTATTAAATAGGTTCTGTTTTTGTTTTTATAATTTTTATAAGGCATAGCTATTGATTTCTATCAAAACTGCCAAGAAGACTATTGAGTAATAATTCTTATTCAACAATAAATTTCCTTTTTCTTCTTTCTCCTATTTCCTTTTCCTCCTAATTCTATAGTCCTTGACTTCCATCCAAAATCTCTTGGCATTGCAATAAAACCAGACAACAAATGCTTTTCTTTGTTTTCAGTTATCCTCCTGTTAATAACCACACAAGTACAGTCAGAGTCGAATCTGTGGCTCTTCAGCATTCCAGAAGGTCCGCCATTGCTGCATAATGAGAAGTTGCCTGTTGGCTGCCACATTCTTGCTCTTCCTCAGATTCCAGATTGCAAGCTATTCTAGATGGCTGAGGTTATGAAAAGGCCTTCCTTCTTTCCTCCCTTCCTTCCATAAGACCCTAGAACTGCTAAAGTCTGTACTGTAAACAAATCCCCTAAAATGCCAAAGAACTGGGTAATTTCCCAATGGAATGCAGAAGTCAGGCAGTTTAAAACAACACTTAACCTCCAAGCAACCAGATAATATTTGTCACATACCACCGTGTTTCCTCCTATGCATTCGGTGAAGACAGTGGAACTTTTCATGTTTGAAATTATATTAGAGACTTGAAATATCAGGAAAGGAAACTAGGGGTTTTGCTCTATGCCTGCTGCCCTAGTGCTTCATAGAGGGTGGCCAGCGATGCTAACATTGATGAGAAAGATCACAGGGTACTTATGAGCCATGTGACAAATAAAGAGTGGACAGCAATACATGGAGCAGAGAGAGAGAGTGTCAGGGATACACCAGTGAAGACGGAGTCACAGGGAGCTAGAATAGCCTGACCCAGCAGGAATGGGGAGAGTGTAGCTTGATGTCAGGTTATGAAGTTTTACATCCCTAAATCAGATTTTTTTTTTGAAGAAGAAGACACTGAGAAATGATTGCATAATTTTTTAAATGGAAAGAGTGCAGAGTGATACGACAGAAGATAAGCTTCTGCAGAATTAGGTTCCAAGTAACATTTTGTATTTTCTCTCTTCTCCCCACCTCACAATCTCTGTTTTCCTTATTTACGTATAGTGCTGGGGATCCACTCAGGGCCTCATGCAGGCTACCCAAGTGCTCTCCCACTGAATTACATCTCAGCCCTCTCCCCCTCCCCCACCCCACACACCCACCCTCTCTCTTGCCCTTCCTACCTACCCCTTCCTTCCCTCCCTCTCTCTAAGAAAACCTTGTTGTAGGGTTCCTGTAGGATGTTTTCTATTTTACTAGATTTGTCCACTACCCAAAACCCAAGATAAAGTGAGATAAAACATTTCCTGTTTTAAAAGACTCATAAATATCTGGGGTCAGACAATTCCCCAAGGACTCTCCATGAAGTAGCAGGAAAAACCTTGCTTTTCATAACCATTACCCAACTCTGGCCCACTTGTGGTGTGCATAGGGAAACAATTAGGTAGAAAAAGAAGAGAATCCAAGACTCATGCATCATCTACCTGGAGGACAGGGAAAAGAAAGGTGGGTGATGAACTCTTTGCCCTAACCAAAGATAAATGGAATGGATGTCACTAGAATCTACCATAAATATCATGCTCCCTGCAAAAGAGAAAAATGTATCTCAATCCTTGACCAAACATGCAGTTAAGCAATATGTCCTATCCATTACCCTTCCTTCATGAAAAAATGGAAAAAAGGAAGTCAGAGCCAGTTTGAAGGAAGGGTAGAAGGATTAGGGCCCAGCCGAAACTCCCACCCTTTAGCAGTACAATGACATAAGAATCCTGTGATTAAAATAAATTGGACAAGGAATTTGGGCTTGCACCTTACAAGGCAAGTCTAGTAGAAAGAGGTGATGAGTCATATGTTTGGGTGGCAATGTCCAGGGAGATGGGCAGAAAAAGGGCATGCTGCATGAGATGTCCCACATCAGGAAACCACACTTGGAGCTGCCCAGGAGAATCCCAGTAAGCTACACTCTGTCTAGAAAGGGGGCTGGAGACAGGCACCATGGGCAGATGGAGGGGAAGCATGGCTGCCCTGCTTTGTGAAGTCCTTTGAGGAGATGGCCTGCAAGGTAACTGCATCTCTATGAAGAACACCACATCACTAGGTCACCTGTAGGAAAGAACTAGACGAAGCTAGGTCAGACTGCAAACAGT
Source organism: Callospermophilus lateralis (assembly GCF_048772815.1). Lineage (NCBI taxonomy): Eukaryota > Metazoa > Chordata > Mammalia > Rodentia > Sciuridae > Callospermophilus > Callospermophilus lateralis. The sequence goes on along the minus strand of NC_135316.1, from coordinate 46,675,944 downwards.
CTCCCACTACTGCCTTCTCTCCCCCATCCCTATTTGAAAGGGAAGAAGGAAATGACCCCGAGACCATTAATGTGACCCCTCTTCCCCTGCAACAGATTCCAAAGTGAGACGCAGAATGGTAGAGAGGCAGAATTTACTACCCTCTATGAGCCATCTGGATAAGAGAGGAGCTTAAAGCCAGATGTAAGACTGAAGTATGAAATAATAAAGTTTGCTTTTTTTAAATATCCAAGTCACCAATAAATTATAAAAAATAACTTCCATGCCAATTAAGGGACAGGAATTTCCTAATAAATTCAGGAAAAATATAAAATTATTTCATGTTTATACTTTACCAAACTAACATTGTTCAATTGGAGCTCTAGTCGTTGTTAGAGGTTTAGCCCATACATGAATATAAAACTATTCAAGCAAAACCATGCTTTGCCAAGGAAGAGTTAGCACCTAATTAGACCTTCACATATTAAAAAGAAAATTCATATATGCTATTCCACTGTACCTGATAGGCAAAACCATTTTATTCTTAATCACTTTTCAAAAGTTTTATTAATTGCTAGTTACAGTAACTACCATGAGAACACATCCTAAAACTTTTAGTGCTTTTTAAAAATGATCCATTACAGCATAATTTTAAACTTCAGTGAAATTCATTCATTCAGAGGTCTACATATTAAGGGAATAATTACACGATTTCCAAATAAGGTTTTTATGCAATTATGTTATTACTCATGACAAATTCAATTAGATGCACAAAATATTGACAGAAACTTAGAGAGAAAACTCTTAAGAGAAATGTTGAGAAACCGTACAAATCATACAGTAAAATATAAATGTTTGCAAAGCTACAATTGAAATCCTCATTCTTGAAAAATATGTGCAGTAAAATAATTTTGCTACCAAAATTAGTCAAATTTCTACATGTTTTTCCATTAGCAATGACACTGTATTGGCTTAATAGATATGTTGCTCATGACTATAAATGGAGGGAAACAAAACACTCCAAACACATTCTAAACAAGAAGAGATTTCTGTTGGCCCATATGCTTTCAATTTTATGCCAAGAACCAAGAAAAATCTTGGAAGTTCTGAGTTCTAGTTGTAAAAACAGAAGATAAATCTGAATCACAGGCTGTAAACCCTTGGAGAACACGCCAATGACAAGATGATTAATTCAAAGTCTGCTTTGATGGAAATGTCTTTTCCCCTAAAAGAAATCACACTTCTCTACACTGTATAAGCTCATATAAACTAAAACTGCTTAACACAGACTGATTGTTCTGAATTGTGTTTATGTTTTTGTTTATGTTGTCTAATCAAAAATGTTAGCCACCTTCAACAAACACCCTATAATTAGTCACGGCTTCACCTACAGAGACAAGAAGCACAACGATCTCAGGTCCTTAATATTCCCTGGAAACTTACTGCAAAGCTGTGCTAAACAAATCAGTCAGAAAGCTCCAGCAACCAGTCCACCCACATTCGACAACCTCCTCTACCTAATGATAATTACAGTCTGTAGAACAGGCAGCCTCTAATAAACAGCTTCAACTTTAAAAGACAAATATCTGTAGGGGCCTTTCTGTTGCCATAGAAATGTCTTGAGGCCACCTTGTCCTCAGCACTAAACACTACCTTCACATTAATCTGCTATTTGTGTGTGTGCGTGTGTGTGTGTGTGTGTGTGTGTGTGTGTGTACACGCACACATGTGTCTGGGTTGGAGCACATATCAGCCCAAATTACAGGATAGCTCACTCAGTCCTGTGGGTTATAAATGATACATAGTCCTTAGTTCTAATACTTTCCCCAAAATGGAGAACAGAAATCTTCTCGGTGACAGCAGTCCCTGACTAATGGGTTCTTGCTCCCTTGGCTCAACTGGAAACTTCCCTAATGCAGCAAAGCAATAAAGAACAGCAACGTTAATTCACCATATCCCTTTTCTTCCCTCTGAGCACTGGGGTCAGTGGCTTCCTAAAGCACAGGTTTTGTCCATAATTGTAAACAGGAAAACAAATCTTGTTAGGTCAACCCAAACAGGAATAGCTTAAAATGAATCACTCATCGATGTTGGTGAACCAAAGGGCTAGGATCCTGTTTTATGATTCAAGTTGCTTTTAAAAGAATCAAGTGAACTTCCTGGATGCATACTAAGGGCTACAGAAACAAATTCTGTAAATACTTTTAGGGGAAATAGTTCACAGCGTGGGACCACAGGAACAAAACTGAACTTAGTCATGTGCTTGAACTTTATATGTGCCATTTACACAAAAAATCCTAAAGATAGGCAAAGGATAATTTTAAAAGTAAAATAACAGAAGTGTACACAGACTTGGACTTTTACTATCCTAATATGCTTAAGATGGATCAGGGAGTGGGTAAGAGGTACAGAATGGACAAGAAAGCAGAGGAAGAGATTCAGAAACAATGGAGGAGAGCACTGAAAAACTTTTAATGCTCAACTACCCTGGGGCAAGCATCACACTTCTTGGTCCCTTTACAGACCTCCTGTGTTATATTCAAGATTGCCAGGCACTGTAAATTGGCCATATGACATAGGGTCTCTCAATTATTTCTGAAAAGTCAGCCTAGGGTTGGCAGTGTTAGATCACTCCAATTCAAAAGAAGCAGACACAGGGAAGACAAAAGTGACATGCCCAGGCTCACAGAGCTGCTCTTTCCAGAACCTCCTTACGGCACTGCTTAGGTGTTACTTACTTAGACTCATGGCCACATTTACACAGAACATTCTACAAAGTTCTTTTTTAATTTTTTTTTATTTGTTTTAATTAGTTATACATAACAGTAGCATGCATTTATGTACTTTGATATATCATACATAGATGGGATATAATTTCTCATTTTTCTGAGTGTACAATTTGCAGAATCATATTGTTCACGTAGTCATACAGTATACATACAGTAATAATGTCTGTTTCATTCTACTATCTTTCCTATCCCCACATCCTTTCCCCTCCCTTCCCATCACTTTCCTCTACCTAATTTAAGGTAAAGCTACTCTTTCTATTGCCCTCCACCTTATTGTGAATTAGAATCCACCTATTAGAGAAAACTTTCAGCCTTTGGTTTGGTGGGATTGGCTTACTTTGCTTCGCATGATATTTTCCAACTCCAACCATTTACTCCAACCAAATGCCTTAATTTCACTCTTTAAAGCTGAATAACATTCCATTGAGTATATATACCACGTTTTCTTTATCCATTCATCTATTGAGGGACACCTAGGTTGGTTCCACAGTATAGCTATTGTGAGTTGAGCTGCCATAAACATTGATGTGGCTGCATCACTATAGTATGCTGATATTAGATCCTTTGGATATAAACCAAGGAGTGGGATAGCTGGGTCAAATGGTGGTTCCATTACAAGCTTTCTGAGGAATCTCTATACTGATTTCCATAGTAGTTGTACCAATTTGCAGTTCTACCAGCAATGTATGAGTGTACCTTTTTCACCACATCCTCACCAACATTAATTGTTGCCTATATTCCTTATGATTGCCATTTTGACAGGAATGAGATGAAATCTTAGAGTAGTTTTGATTTGCATTTCTCTGATTGCTAGAGATGTTGAACACTTTTTCATATATTTGTTGATCAATTGTATTTCTTCTTCTTTAAAGTGTCTGTTCACTTCCTTAGCCCATTTATTGAATGGGTTATTTGTATTTTTTTGGTGTTAAGTTTTTTAGTTCTTTATATATCCTAGAGATTAATGCTTTATTGGAGGTGCATGTGGTAAAGATTTTCTCCCAATTTGTAGCTCTCTACTCATGTTATAGATCAGCACTATTCTAAATGGAGAAAAATTGAAAGCATTCCCGCTAAAAACTGGAACAAGACAAGGATGTCCTCTTTCACCACTTCTATTCAACATTATCCTTGAAACTCTAGCCAGAGTAATTAAACAAAAGAAAGAAATTAAAGGGACACAAATAGGTAAAGAAGAACTCAAACTATCGGTATTTGCTAATGACATGATTCTATATCTAGAAGATCCAAAAAATTCTATCAGAAAACTTCTAGAACTAATAAATGAATTCAGCAAAGTAAGGGGATATAAAATCAACACCCATAAATCAAACAAATTCCTATACATCAGTGATGAATCCACTGAAAGACAAATTAGGAAAACTACTCCATTCACAATAGCCTCAAAGAAAAAAAAAATCTGGGAATCAATCTAACAAAAGAGGTGAATGACCTCTACAATGAAAACTACAGAACACTAAAGAAAGAAATTGAAGAAAACATCAGAATATGGAAAGATCTACCACGCTCCTGGATAGGCAGAATTAATACTGTCAAAATGGCCATACTACCAAAAGCATTTTACAGATTTAATACAATTCCTATTAAAATCCCAACATATTCTTCGTAGAAATAGCAATCATGAAATTTATTTGAAAAAATAAGAGACCCAGAATAGCTAAAGCAATCCTTAGCAAGAAAAGTGAAGCAAGAGGCATCACAATACCAAACCTTAAACCATATACTACAGAGATATAGTAACAAAAAATGGCATGGTATTGGCACCAAAACAGACTTGTAGACCAATGGTACAGAATAGAGGACACAGAAACAAACCCACATAAATATGGTTATGTCATACTAGACAAAGGTGCTAAAAACATTCACTGGAGAAAAGATGGCCTATTCAACAAATGGTGCTGGAAAACTGGAAATCCATATTTAACAACATGAAATTAAACCCCTACCTGTCACCCTGCACAAAAATCAACTCAATGTTGATCAAAGACTTAGGCACTAGAACACAGACCCTGTGCCTAACAGAAGAAAAAATAGGCCCAAATCTGCACCACTTCAGCCTAGGATCTGACTTCCTTAACAAGACTTCTAAAGCACAAAAAGTAAAATCAAGAATCAATAAATGGGATGGATTCAAATTAAAAAACTTCTTCTCAGCAAAGGAAACAATTAATAACATGAGGAGAGAGTCTACAAGTTTCTTTAGACTAAAAGGGACTAAAGCTTCTCAACACCGTAAAAATTCACTGTTAAAACAAGAACCTAAACTATTTCTTCCTTCTAGTTTTTTTTCAAACGTTATCCTCAAAGGCAATGCCTAAGAGTCTGAGTACTTAAGGATTCTGTGTTTCTTCCAATGAGACGATTCTAACTTGCTGACATGACTGTCAATGCAATGAGTCCCATACTCTGTTCAATGAGAGGATTATGACCAGGACTAAAGAAAGCTTAACATAAGGTGAAACCTAAAACTAAGGGCCATCCAGCAATGTGACCCTGAGTTTTGTTATTTCTTCTCCGTTTCTTTTGGAGGATGGCTGAAGCATCCATCTGCACATTTTTCCATTTGTTCATCCTCACAAGATGCAGCTGCATTATTCGGATCAGTCCCTCTGCACGTGCCACGGCCAAATTTTCTTTATAATTTTCTTGATGAAAACGTTAGCTCGCAAATCAAGACATTATACTTTTTCATCTGTGCTAACAGCAGTTTTTATGTAACATGATTTAAAAGAAGCTATCTCCTCACTTGGCTGATGTCTAATTGACACATTAATTTTTAAAGCAATATCAGGTTTTTTTTTTTTTGTTTTTTTTTTTTTTTTTTTTAAAAAGATCAGCTGCCTGTGTGTGGCACTTGTGTGTGCCAGAACATGCTTAAAGAGGATGAAGGGAGCCCCACAGTAAGAGCTGGGCAGTAAGCTCTGACACTAACCAGAGTCTAAAACCTAATTAATTACAGCACCCCACAAATACATGATGGACCATTAAGTAAAGCATGACAAGGAAAATAAAAGGGAATGATCAGTTTGACACAATATTTAGAAATACAGTAAAAGAAGAAAAATTTGGCTGTCTTTCCAGGAGACTAATGTTAGCATGAAGTACAACAGGCCTTGAACTTAAAGCCCAATTCAAGGATAAGACTGTATAATTACTTGAAACGTTTATTGGTATAACAAGTCACAAAACCCTCAAAGAGGTAGATCACTAAATTTCAACAATGAGACATGTAAAAAAGTTTAAATTTCTAAAGTTTCAAAATTGTCTGCTTCTCTTGTGCACTGGCAACAACAAAGTCAAACTAAAGATAAACTATTTATACTATACTGGTGCATATAAGAAAATGAACCACATCAAAGATAACCATAATCAGAATTTTTAAATAACAATGACAACACCTACAATCAATGGCTCACAAGCAAACCTCTGCAAGGCAGTTAGAAAGCAAATGAATGCTAGGAATGGAGACGAACTAGACCAGAAAGACCCAGTCAAAACTGTCCAATCACAGCCTTCAGATAAAAACTCAGTCATGTCGAAAGCTTTAATGAATTAATTATAGCAACTATGGGTCACAGTAAAATGTACTCCCCTCACACTCCAGAGTTAAAGTACAACCAGTTTGTTTTCTAGGATGTACAGGTTGCTTTATATAATAACCATTTCTCTGAAATTTCTGAAATTGTTTTCTTGGATCTTTCAATGTATAGTAAATGCAATTTCCACTGGAAAAGGCAGAATGATGTAGTATTTTTTAAGTTTATCAACTTCACTTACAGATGAAAAGATAGGCCCTCCTGTGATTTGTTTTATTTTGCTCTTTAAAGTAACTCAGTTTGCTTAACTTTGATTCTGTCAGGCTCAAGGTAAAATCGTGGTTTAAATAAGTCAAAGAATAGAGTATCAGAAATCCTACCAATCTCTGGTTAAAAAAAAAATTGTCATTAAATTCAATGATGATCTTAAAAATTAATATAACCAATTTTAGATCACTTTATTACATATATACATATATATCTCTACATATGTATATATACACACACATATACACACATACATATGATTTCATATATGTTATTCCGATCAGTTCCTGAATGCAGAGGAACTGATGTAGAGGAACTGATCTGAATTTGTCACCCTATTTATTACCATAACATTCAGATCATATTAAAAGATATGTTTAACATCTAGGGTTAATTTGACAGAAAAAGAATGGAGGCTGACTTAACAGGATAGCAATGGGAGCCAACAGGGTGGTTTCCTAGTAGTACAAATAAAGGAAAAGACCAGGAATGCACAGAACACAATATACCAAGCTGGTCAGAAGCCTTACCTGACCAGTAAGTGGCCCTCCATGCTCATAGCAATTTATACTTGGTAAAAAAAAAAAAAAAAAAAACCAGCATCCATCACAGACATAACTGTAATTTTCATTTTATAGCTTTCTGAAATGTTGATTCCACTTAAATTGCATATTCTTGTTTGGGGCTGACTTAGAAACACTTGCACATGAAGGTTTTATGTCTATTTTTAATATATACTTGTTTCATGAAATATTATAAACCAAAAAATTTAAATTTTGAGATATTCAAGATTTTTTTCTCCTTTAGAACAATCCATTCATTTTTCAAATCTGACTTGCTTAAAGTCACCTCTGATGTTCAGATCATTGATTTACTTGTGTAAGTTAAAGGTTTTTGTTTCTTTATTGTTCAGCTAAAATCTGAGGCAATACTATGGGGCTCTGTTGAAATGTGTTGTTATCATCATGGGTAATTGTTTCACTGTTGTATTAATAACCTTGGGAGGTAACAGTACAATCACTTTACAAATACACAATTAGAAGTAAAACCAACAAATTTGTGCCTGAATCCAAGAATTTCTACAAACATTATCTCCTGCATTCTTCTATTGTTAATTTATGCTAACAAGAAAATTCCAATTCCAGAAATAGGATTTCCAATTAGTGCAATAATGGGATTTCTGCTGTATTATATCCTTTTCATTATATCACTGTAATGCATATGCAAAAGTCACTAACATGCTGAAATACTGTACTCAATATGATCCCTGTACTTGCAACTCAGGATATATAACAAAACTTCGTGATGTTTTTCTCCACATCAAACACCTATCAGAAGAACCTTTACATAATCCTAAGAAAGTTTCTCTAGTTGAAATTTTCATTTCAATAGACTACCATTCTCCAAACTTAAGCGATCTTAAACCAAACATACCTCTTTTCCTCATAGATCACTTCATCTCAACTTCCCAATCTTGTAGTCATGAAATCCAGAAACTCAGTCACTGTTTAGAATTGATCTTTTCCTTCACTCTCCTGATCTTTTCTATCACATTGTTCATTTTATCACACCAGAGTTTGAATCAAAACACTTACCAACTGCCTTTTCATTGTTCAAATCATCTCAGGTCATAATTATGGCCAAACTTTTAGCCAATGTCACCAACTCCATTTTTTAGTCCCTCAAAAGCTCTAAGAAAAAAAATATTTTTTTTTCTGATACCCAAATCCTTACTTTTGTATATCCTACATGAGATCCTTTGTACATTCCTAGTCTTTAAATTCACGTTTTTTTTATGACTTTTGAAAGTTCTTAGGCAACATATTCTCAAATACTGACATTTTACCCAATTCTCTCTCCTTTAAGAGGCCTGATATTATATACATTTTGCCTGTCAATCTTTCATATTTCCATTTTCTTTTTCCATCTGTTGCCTTTAGCATAATTCTTCTTGTATTTTTCAGTTCATTAATTCTCTCTTTAGCTGTGGCTTTATCTGCTTCTTAAGATCCCTAGTCCATTTTTTTACTTCCTTAATGATATATTCCATTTTGGGGATTCCATATGGTTCTTTTTTCAGACCTTCCTGGTCATTCCCAATGGTCTTTCATTATGTTTTCAATTTTGTGAATGATCTTTTATTTCTTTGCATATACAGTAATTTTCTGTAGTTGGCAAATCTAACGTCTGCACTCTATCAGTGTCTGAATGTCCAGTAGACACATGGAGAATCATTATTTTTTAAAGTAGTAATTTGTTTTATCTAACTGCTAGGGTCAGCGTACCTGTCCTAGAAGCATGCCAACTAACTATGAAGGTCCAGAACCCCATTGCTTGCCCAGGCCTTGGCATCCAGATAGCCATGCTTATGAACATCTACATGGACATGGGCTTGATAAGCACACAGCATTTTCAACTGAAATACCATATGGTAATTGAAGTCTTCAGGAGATCCTTAGAAACATTTTGCTACAGACAAAAATTTGCTAATGGAGCTGTGTTCTAAGACTAAAGTTTTAAAAAATTGAACTATACAACCTGGAGTTATTTAAGATGCTTCCATCCCAAATCATTATTGAAATGCTACCAAAAACTAAAATTCTCACATCTATATTTTACACATTGAGAGCAATTTTCTGAATAAATTTAATTGGAGAAACCCTCTTTTATGAACACGATAATACTTACTTCTTCTATCTCCTGACACAAATAATGCATATGGTTAAGACAGCATTTCTTGGCTCAAGGTGAAAAAGGGCAAACTACTGAAATGATACATGGAGAATCATTTTTTTTTAAAGGTAGTAATTTATGACCATCAAAGGGGAGGGCAGGAAGGAGCTGCCCAGAGCTTAGAGTCACCTCTGATGTTCAGATCATTGTTTTACTCGTGTAAGTCAAAGGTTTTTGTGTCTTTATCTGGAGTCCCATATCTGCAGACACACAAGGGCTGGGGGGCACACAAAGCCTCCTGTCCTAACCTGGGCACTTCTTACTTTTTGTGTGTACTTCACTTTACAAATTCAGTGTCAACAGAACCCATAGATAAGAGCAATTCCACATGGGTGCCGTATGCTTTTATGTAAGTAGCATCCCTGAGATTTCACATCTCTGCTCCCCAAATCCCAGATGTTCACTCTCCATGAACATTAGCTGCAACCAGGAGGAGCTGTTGGGTGGGGAGGCTGCAGAGCATATGGTGGAGAACCCAGCCACCGTAGCAGGCAGGCCCGCCCCTGCCCACTGGCCCAGATCTCACTTCCTTGCACATGGGATTATGGAGATGAAGCCATATAACCCTCCAGTACCTTGCTAGAGGTGTCTTCTCCAACAGCTGCAACCCTCCCTCCCCATACTTCAGAAAAGGGGCCTGAAGACCAGGAAAAGTGTTCCTTCTGGAACAGCTCAAAATGAATCAAGTCTACCTTGGCTCAAAGGGAGAATCTCCATATGTATTATATCAAGGGGAGCAAGTCCCCCTCTACTTTGGCTTAAGACAAGTGATTCCCCATCTACACTGGCTCAAAGTGAGTGGATATATATAATGGGTAGGAGAAGGAGGCACAGTGGTCCAGGCTTTGGAGAAGATGGCTGCTGGGTTCAGGGTCTCTTCCTGACGCCTCTCTCAAAAAAACCAAAACCAAAACCAAAACAAAACTGCCTTTTAAAAATATTTGCAACATCAATTTTATTATATAATTTGTGAAAAAAATTAAGAATAAAATTCTCCCAAAGCATGGGAGAAAGGACAAAGAGCAGGGCAGGAGGACCTGTCCCAGGGACAGTCTGTATGATGTGCTCTGAAGGTGGGGGCAGAGGAGGCTGCTGGTAGATGCAGATGCCCTGCTGCCTGCAATCCCTGCAGAGAAGCCTGAGCCAGTCGCCACACCTCACTCACACCAGGATGTCGCCCTCCACAGGCTCTGGGTCTTTGGGCTGTCCATCAAGTCTGTCTGGGCTGGTCATTTCCATTGGTGCCACTCTGTTTCTGGACACTGTCCGACGGAAGCAGGGTATGCAGCACAGTTGTCACATGCATTTGATGATCCTCCTCCTCAGCCTCTTCCAACCCCTGCTGCTGTGGTGGGATTGCCCTGTGGAGGTACCTTGGGAGGATGAGCTGCTGGGCACAGGGTCATGCTGGGAGGCTAGGCCAGGAGGGGGTGTGTCCACGTGGAGGAAGTGGAGAGGGAGGGCAGGCACACTGGCACTTCCAGATCCTTCTGCTGGGGCTGCTTGCCCTCCTCAGGCTGCTGCTGCTCACGGGAACATTTCTTGGGGTGGACCCCGTGAGGATGCGCAGGGACCGTCCCCTGGTTTCTCTGGTGCTTGAGATGAGGTAGGTGGCCCTGATGTCTCAAATATTTGACTGGCCACAGACACCCAGGTATTATAGGGGTGGTGACCCCTGATGATCACGACTTTCATAATTGTGGGATCTGGGAGTTTGGGGAGTGTGTCACTGGAAGGACTGGGTGAAGCAGCTCCCTTGCCCTGGCTCAGCCATGGGTGCCCCATTACTTGCTCTGTGGTGGGCCTCTGCGTGGGGGTCCACCATCAGGGTCTCATTAATGAGGTTCTGTGCTCCATCGGACACATGCAGGGGAATGTCATAGGCTCCCTGTGTGATGAGCTTCTTCAGCTGCTTCCTGCTGGCTGCCCTAAATGGGCATCTCCCTGTGAGCATAAAGTAGAGAATGATGCCCAGGCTCCCGACATCTGCTGGGAGGCCCTCGTATTCCTCTGCTTGGGTGAGTTCAGGGGCAAAGCATAGGCAAGTGCCCCGGATCCTCTTCAGCTTCTCCCCAGCGGTGAATCTGGTGCTCAGCCCAAAGTTGATGAGCTCAACGTTGCCGCCATGGTGTTCTCAGGCTTCAGGTCAAAGTGCATGATACCCTGCTTGTGGCTGTACTGCACGGCACTCATGATCTGCCTGAACAGTCTGTGGGCCTCCTCCGCCTGCATGCCATCAGATGGGATGCAGTCCCATAGCCGTCCACCACCTGCATGTCCCATGATCATGTAGAAATAGTGGAAGGTCTCAATGACCTGGAAGAGCTGGACCACCTTTGGGGTGGTCCAAGGCCGCCATCATATCCGGTTCAGAGAACAAGGGGAAGTTCGAGGCTACTTTTGCCAAGACCTTCCCCATAACCTCTGTCCTGGTGAGCAGATGAGAGGCAAGATTCACCTGGGTCAAGCCCCCTTTCCCAATGTCCTGCAGGCCCTTATAATGGTCTATGAAGGTGGGCTCACAGCAGGAGCCCCGTCCCTGAAGCATTTCACTGCTCATCCTAAACCAGAACAAGGATGCTAACTTAAAAAAAAAAGAATAAACTAAAACAAAAATCCTAAAAACAAACAAAACAAAACAAAAAAATCCCAAATCCCCAAAACCAGTATCCAAAGACCACAACCACCAGCCACCAACCACCACCATATGCATTAACTCTCTGGGAGTCCAACAGGTCACCACCAAGAGCTTCCTATACTTATGGATCCAGCTGCAATCACCGTCTGGCTCCTTGTGAGGTCAGAGCTAGAAATGACCCAGTCACACCTGAGCATAACTCGGTGATCATCTCACTTTTGGGACTCCAGGACCTTTTCCACTTTCATAATAAGAATAAGAAAAGTCTCTGGGAGGTCCTTTCCTTTAGTATGTTATGGATACTGATATGTCCTTGTTTAGAAATTAAAATTTGTAGGTTATGTCAGAGGTCTTTTTGAGGCTGAAAATCTGTAATAACCCCATCATATCTACTCTCAAGGTTTCTGCTTCTTTGCTGCCTGAACTGAGCAGCTTTCCTCCACTGGGCCCTTGCCCCATGATGGACTGCCTCACCTTGGGCAGAGCCATGGAGTCAGCCATCTAGGAACTGAGACTCTGGAACTGTTAGCCCCAGAGAAGCTTTTCCTCCTCCAAGTTGCTCTTTTGGATGTTTTAGCCACAGAGACGAAAGTCTAATTAAAACACAGCCACACATCATTGTGCCCAGCTTGACAAATGTACTTGTGTGTGTGTGTGTGTGTGTGTGTGTGTGTGCGGGGGTTGCTGGGAAACAGGTCCTTGCACATCCTAGAGAAGCTGTCTTAAGGCTCACCTCCCATCCCTGGGGTTGGAGCTTCCCGGCTTAACCAGCTCTCAGTACTGACACATTGAGGGTGAACTGTCAACAGGAATTTGGGGAGGGATACACACATTCAAACCACAGCATGCAATAAACAAGAGCCCAGGGAGCTGGTCCCCACTAGATGTGCCCTGTGTGAGGGGAGTCCTTCAGGTTGCACTGAAGGACATTAGATGGGAGCTCAGATCTTGATGAAGACCGAAAGATCCCTGGTAAAGCAAATTCATGACAATCATAAAAACTAGTGCTACTTTTGTTTTCTATAAGATGAAATAGAATAATTTTATCAAAACACCCCAATTTTATTCTATGGTATTGAATAAATATCATATATAACACTGTCACATTAGTAACTGAGGGGGAGGGTTTGGAGAGGTACAACTGTCCCATCTGTACACCACTGAAGTCATGTTGCTGTAGATTCACATCAGACTGGCATCTCTTTCTCATGTTAAGTGGAACCCACATGGGAACCACAAAGAAATACTTGTGGAGCTTACCCAAAATGAGAGGTAAGGAAATTGAAATGTTTCCTACAATCATCAACTAAATATGAGGGAAGATAATCATATAACGGAGCAGTCACATTGAATGAAAGATTGGGTGCTCTCCTTATAAAGACCCTATGCACTCTGAAATAGGGCCTACCCTGTTGTCCTTATAGGGACAAAAGCCATAGTGAACCAAGGGCCCCCGCCCTTCTCTTGCAAGGGAACTTGAACAAGCCAACCTGAACCAAGGGCTCTGCCCTAACATCCCTATAAAAGCATGAACCACACTAACCCAGGGCCTTGCCCTGATCTCCTTATAAGGACTCAAACCACGAAGAACCAAGGGTCATGATAAACATCAAAGTCCTGCACATGTCCAAACTTCTATAAGTATTCATGTTGCTTCCTTTTCATGTTCTGATTGAAGGTGCCACTTTCCTTTGATAAAAAGATTTTCTAAATTCTAATCTCTGAAAAGACACAAATCAGAACTTTTTAAGAAAAATGGCAACTTGAAACAGAACATGAAAAGGAAGTAATATTAATGCCTGTAGTGTAAAATAACCTTTTCAGGTTATTTTACTCTCCCCAAAGCATTAAAGCATTAATAATCAAGATCAAAAATCACATCTATGAGTGTGGAACATCCACACAATGGAATACTGTTTAGTCATAAAAAAGATGAAATCCTGTCCTTTGCAACAACAAAGAGATCATTATGTTCAGTGAAATAAGCCAGGCACAGACAGACAAATACCACAAGATCTTACTCCTGTTGGAAACCTAAAAATGTTGATCTTATGGATGGAGGCTGAGAATAATCTAGTGTTTACTACAGGACGGGGAGGATAGAGAGGAGAAAGCAAAGAGTAAATGTTGGTCAATGGGGATTAAGGTGAGGGAGGTAGGAGAAATTAATTTCAGTGGGCTAATTCACACTAGGTGCCTATAGATAGTGTACTATTTATTTTGAAAAAGCTTAACAAGATGATTTTTAATGTCTTTACACAAAGAAGTAATGTTTCAGAAGGGAGAGATGTTACTCTGATTTAAATATTTTACAATGTACTCACATATCAAAACTATATATGGGCGGGGCGCTGTGGCTCAAGCCTGTAATCCAGCAGTTCAGGAGGCTGAGGCAAGAGGATTGCAAGCTAAAAGCCAGCCTCAGCAAGAGGAAGATGCTAAGCAATTCAGTTAGACCCTGTCTCTAAATAAAATACAAAGTAGGGATGGGGATGTGGCTCAGTGGTTAAGTGCCCCTGAGTTCAATCCCTGGTATTCCCCACAAAAGGAAATTGGTATGTGGTACCCCATCAATATGTACATTTATGTTTCCTGCAGGAGAAGCAGTTGTCAGAAAAAGAATACAATGTTTCAAATAAATATACTGCCACAAATTCATACTTTCTCATTGTTATAGTTTTTTTTTGTTGTTGTTGTTGTTGTTGTTTTTTTTAATCACTGTAACTAAAACGCCTGACAAGAACTCCCTCCTCTAGGAGGGAGAGTTTATTTGGGGTTCTCAGTTTCAGAGGTCTCAGTCCATAGATTTCTGAGTCCATTGGTCGGGGCGACAGGTGAGGCATGACAACATGGAAGTGCCCAGGGAGGAAAGCTGCTCAGCTCTTAGCTGGGTCAGGAAGCAGAAAGAGGGGACAGACGAGGGGTCACGGGGAAGATGCATCCCTCCAGGGCAACCTCCAGTGACACAGGGGATGAAGCCCCACGTGCCAATAGTTACCATCCCAGTCAGTGCATTCAAACTAGAATGGGACTGATTAGCTTACAGCTCTCACAATCCAATCATTTATGAGAGGATTTAACACTTTGTTTTGTTTCCGTTTATTATTTTGTTACCAGGGATTGAACCCAGGAGGGGGTTTAACCACTGAGCCACAACCTCAGCTCTTTTGATTTTTTTTTTTTTTTTTTTTTTATAGACAGGGTCTCTCTAAGTTGCTCAGGGCCTCGATTAGTTGCTGAGGCTGTCTTTGAACTTGTAATACTTCTCGTGCCTCAGCCTCCAGAGCTGCTGGGATTACAGGTGTGCACCCCTGCACCTAGCTGAGATGATTTAACATTTAACAGAAACTTTTAGGGAATCCTCATATCCAAACCACAACATTTACACATATCTATTTGCCTTCTTTAAATTTCCAAAGTTTGCACCACTTCTAAACTACTATATATTAATTAACAGTAGTATATTCATCAATACTGATCTTTTAAAAATTAGTTGTCTCCTCATATATCTATCCTTTGAGGATTAAATACTGTTAGTATGGGACGATTTTCAAATCCCTCGCCATGTTGGCTGCACACATCTGAAGAGGCTTTCATATTTCTCTAGTAAAGTATGTTGTCCAAACACAACAGATAAAACATTTTCAGTACAAAGCCAAATAACTTTTTAAAGCTGTTTTGTCCAGTCAGCCATTCTCGATCCATGTAAATGATCCACTATATTCCAGACATGATTTTTATTAGAAAAATAAACAAACCCCTTTGACCATCTATGAATCATCATGTTGCCTGCATTCAGTCCACATTTTTTTCTCACCTAGATGATTTAAAGAAAGCTTCCTTTGATTTTTAATGATTTTTCTAAATTGATTACTAAAATTAAAATTTTGAGCTTTTCTGTGACCTATCAAAAAAAACCTTTCAATTAGGGTTTTTTTTTTTTTAAGTATAATTATCTTATACTTGTGAAGCTCTACATAATTTATAAATTCTCAAATTTTATACTTTTAAATTATTTTTTTAGGATGCACCCAACAGCACGGCCACAGGTGTGAAACAGGAATTATTTGGCCCCTTTTATAAATGAGCAAGCAGAGACTCAGGTTGCAGCAGGCAAGGTGTACAGCTGGGATGAATCTGGAGCCCTCTGGTTCTCATTTGTGCTAGGTCTCTTCTACCACAGTCACCTTCTGACATGGTTTGTTTTTGGAAAGATCTATGTTCACCCTAAATCACAACCCATTTAATGTATTTTTACAAACTGTTGGTATTGACAATAACTTCCACACCCTGTAGTTTACAAGGTTTGATACAGCTAATAGCAGACTTAATTCTGCTTTTTTTTTTTTTCTCATTTTCTAATAGTCAAATCTAAATATATTGGACAGGGCTGGGGATATAGCTCAGTGGTAGAGCAATTGCCTAGCATGTGCCAGGACCTGGGTTTGATCCCCAGCACCACAAAAATAATTAATAAATAAGGCAAAATTCTGTAATGAAAACCCAAATATAACATTATATATTAAAATAAAACTATAGATAGTTCTACTGCTCTTTATTAAATTCACTTGAATCTTAGCCCCAAAATCTTTAGTTAATGGGAATACTGAGTTATGTCACAATGAATTCAAACTCTTGACTCCTGGTGGGCGGTGGGAGTTGGGGTGGGGGGAGAGTTAAGGGAACTGGGAGGGAGGCAATAGATTACAAAGTTTCAGATAGGAAGAACAGGTTTTAATTTCTATTATCGAGAAGGGAGACTATACTCATTAATATTATAGTATGTATTTTAAAATAAGAAAATAAACTTCAAATCCCCCACTGGGAAAAACGATAGGAGAGGGAGACAACAGGGTTGTTAAATTTGATTCAATCATTCCCTTTTGTAAACGTATATCAAAATACCATACTGCATCCCCAAAAGTGCACACGATCATGATCTGTTAATCAAAAATGTTAGTAATAAATTCTTAAAAATAAAAAAAATGGTTAACAAAAGACAAGATTATAGGCATGGTGTTAAATGAATAAAGGAGACTATCCTTTAATTGCCTTGGCTTATTAAAACAAAAATGTTCCATGAGGAAGCTCTATTAACTTCAGTTCATAAAAGCAATAAAAAGTGAAAAGACAATGATGCTCCAGTCTATTAATATAAATTTAGTGGAACTGCAGGATAGTATTTGAGGACGCAATTCAAGGCCTCAATACTGCCCATGTACCCCTGTAGATTAAATAACCAAACACTGGACAGAGCACTTAAGGAAGTGTGGTTTAAAGTCCACAAGAAACGTGCTTGAATAAGTGCATGTGTCGTGACTTGCTATTCACTGGAGAATTTCATCCACTTATTCTAATGAACATGTTATGTTTATATATACTGTGTAATAATCACTACATCAGGAATTATTTCAACAACCACGAGAAAGCTTTCATTTTTTTTTTTCCTTTTCTTTTCTTTCAATATTGGGGAGCAAACCCAGGGCTTTGCACATGCTAGGCAAATCTCTACCACTGAACTACATCACCAGCCAGCCCCCTATGTTTCCAATCATAGAAAGGTACATTGTGTCTTTGTGCTTTCATTCTATGACTCTATTTCAAAGCAAATGTAACCTTTTAAATAAAAGTCTGTTTTGTAGGCCAGAGGCCCTGCCGCTCCTTCAGTGTTTCTGTTCCTTTTATGCTTCTATCAGGTATAGTGATTTAGCCTGGGATGTGTCCACCCCTACCCAAGGGCCTGCTGAAGGCCCACCTACTCCTCCTACAATACCTCCCAAAAGGTAGTTTCTAAAAGAGCTTCTGTGGGCTTCTTAGTGCACTCCCCATTGTTGACTTAATGAGGGCCACTAGAGCTATTAATGCTCAGTGTTCTTTTTCTGAGCTCTTTTGTGTCAGGTTGGCTTTTTCCTCTTCCAGGGCCATTTTGAAAAAAATCACCAGGGCTTTTCAGCCCACAAGAGTAGGTTCCTTCTTCCTTTAAGCAGCTTCCAGGGGGGGAATGTAAATGTAAACACTCTTTTAAGGATGGTGCTTTAGGTTGAATTGTATCCCCCAAAAGGATAGGTTAAAGTCCTAATACTCAGTACTTCAGTACCTCAGAATGTGGCCTTATTTGGAAATAGTCATTGCAAATGTAATAGTTAAGATGAGGTTATGCTGGCATGAAAAGGGCCCTTAATATGACCAGTGTCCTTACAAGAGGACAAGAGACACCCAGGGACACACGGGAAGAAGACAGAGACAAGGACTGGCAAGCGGAGGAGCACCCAGAGATGCCAGCAAATGCCAGAGGTCGGGAATGACAAGGGAAGGGTTCTCTGACACCTTGTCCCCTGAAGGTATCAGTCCCCGACATCTTCATTCTGGACTTCCAACCTCCAGATCTGAGAGAATGAATTTCTGTTGCTATTTGAAAGCACCAAATCTGGTAGTACATAAAGGCAGCCCCAGGGAACTAATACATATACCCACTCACACACCACAGCTTTCCCTCTCCTTTGGGATTGATCTCCCTCCACCCATGTCCAGCTCCTAGTTCCCCACCTCTGGATTCTCTTCCTCTAATACCCATTCCCAGCTTCCTCACATCATTGCCTTATGTCCTGTCTTATCTCAGGCACTGCCTTCTCCAAGAAACCTTTCCTAACCTCCTCCCAGGCTGTTTTGTAGCCTTTTAAATAAAATTATTTTATAGGCTTCTGTTTTCCCCAAGAAGGGCACACATTTCTCCAACACTGGACTGTAGGCTCCTAAGGCACAGTGACCTGCTCATCACTGTGCTCCAGGAACTAAATTGGGCATTAGGCCTACAGAGCCAGACTCCTCCTGGTTTGCATTTTGGGGTACTTGCCTTTCTTCGTCACATTCGTAGTCTCTCCTTCCTCCCTCTACATGTCACTTTAATCACTGACTTAGAATTTAGCAAGCAATTTTAGACTTTCCTTACTTTGAGAAAGGTCGTATGTGCAACTTAGGGAAAAAAAAAAAAAAAAACCAACCCAGTCACTACCCACCTGGTGAGCTCAGCCCAGTTACAGGAATCTGAGCCATTCCTCGGATTTGCCATAATTTTAATCATCCCTGATAAAGGAAGGTCTGCATTCCACTCAGCTTGTCTGTCTTAGCTGGTGGTCAGCAGTCAGGACTGCAGGAGTAGCCTTCCATATACTTGAGAATAAATAAGAATCTTTCCCTCCCACACATACAAGTGAACAAGAGAAAGCATGTAGTCATTCCTCTGTGACACCCAGAGTGCAGTGTTCCTCCAAGGAGCAAATAATGGAAACAGTGATTGGATGAATTAGCAAGTGAAAGAGCGCGTTCAGGTTGACAATGACCAAAGTAACAGTGAATTTGGTCATAAAAAAGAGAGCCTTTTGTACCTTTAAAATAAAACACATTTACAATTTATCTATATTTAGAAATCACTTTCATGTGTAAATTAATATCACCATCAGTAGCTTTCAGCTAGTACCCTTTTAAGCACTTTTAAAACCCTAAGATATAAGCAGCACAGGCCAAATTTCTAACCATGGCTCAACAAATACTGTATTTGCATCCAAAACAGCTTTGAGACTTTTTGTTTGTTTGTTTTTGGTAAAAAGTCAGAAGTTAAGTTTAGAAAGGGGGGCTGAGGATATAGTTCAGTTGGTAGAGTGCTTATCTTGCATGCACAGGGTCCAGGTTCAATCCCCAGCACACACCACACCACACACACACACACACACACACACACACACACACACTTAGAAAGGAAGCAGAGAGTCAAGTATTTTGTAAAGATCTCTTAAAATGCAGGCCCGTGAACTAAATGAATTTATACTTCGTTCCTGCTGGCTCCTGGCCAGCCTGGCCCTGAGTCTCTAAGAGGACCAGCTTGTTTCTGTCAACATCAATAAATGTATCACACCACATTCATCTTTCTCAGAATATACCCTGAACTGCTTGCTCTGACCTACCTTACATCCCATTTTCTTACTTATTTCTGGTCTCTTGAATTTTCCTCCCCCTGTCCTTTCTTGGCAGCCTTGAGAGCCACCTCAATCCTACTCTTCCCAAGTGGTTCATTTTCTTGAGCATCCTGGCAAATGCAAGAACAATTCACTTGCCCTCTGGAACCTTACACCAGCAGCAGATTCGCATTTCCAGTGGTTAAGTGTACTCCAGCCTCAGAAGTTCATGAAAATGAGACATTTTCACTAACTCCTACCGCATAGGATAGTGCACATGCTAGGTACTCAGTCAACATGGGAAATGGAGAAATTTTTCCTTGAATAAGAAAAAAGTTACAAAGTTACAAGTATCAAAGAAGCTAAAATTCCTTGGCTGGTTTTTCATAAAAAGCATGAGCCCAGAAAACTTACACGTGAGTTGAGACACCACTGAGGACTTCTATGTTAATCAGATTTCCATCGCTGTGACCAAATGCTAGAGAAAATGAACTTACAGGGAGGAAAAGTTTATTCTGGCACACAGTTTCAGAGGTGTCAGACCATGGTCACTTGGCACAAAGCTTTGGTATGGTGGCACAGTATCTCAAGGCAGCAAGGCATGTGAGAGGAAGCTACTTAACTCAGGGCCCCTGGGAGGGGCAAGGTCTCAATACCCCCCTTAAAGGGCACACCCCCAGTGACCTATCTTCCTTCCACTAGTCCCCACTGCTCAAACATTCCACCACCTCCCAACAGTGCCAGAGGCTGGTGACCAAGCCCTTAACACACAGTGTTTATTTAAGGGACTTGTAAGAGCCAAACTATAATAGACCTTTATTTCATGTTTCTTTTCTAGAGAGAAAAATACAATAGATAATATTTAATACCATTATAATACGATCTCTAATGAACCCCTCTGTCTTATTCTTGGAGTTATTTTTACTTTGAAATAATCTGAAACTTACATAAAAGTTACTAAAGATACCCAAAAAAGTCCCACATAATCTTTTCTCCCAGGATTCCAAATTGCTGTCCTTTTTATAGCCATTTGGTATGTGATCATAACTCTACATTTCTGTATCTATCAAAAGACATCTGTACATTTAACCCATATATACACATACACACTATCATGTGTATAAATACCCATTTTTTCCTGCACTTTTAAGAGCATGTTCCAGACATATTATCCCTTTATCCCAAATACTTCAGCAAGTATATTAACAAAAGTATTCTTATATAACCACAATCTAATTATCAAAATCAGTAATTAACAGTAATGTAATCATTGTAACTATTCCACAGTCCAGTCCATGCTTAAATTAATGCTTTCTTTCAATTTTGCCAAAACATTTACATGTTATTCTTCTACCCCTGTATCTTTTTCAGACTTAGATCCACAAGTAAAAACTATTAAATGTCCACCATCATTTGACCATTTTTCCAAAATTTTCACAGTCTCATTTTGTTTCCCAGAGTTCATCCCTTCAAAGCCCCTAAGAAGAGTTCCTAAGGCACTGAAGTTCCTCAGAGAATTTTCATAACTGTTTTTCTATAGGTTTGATACTATTAAGAACAACTTGGTTCACACTTTTTTTTTCCCTTTGAGTTTCCTAAATTATTACCTCTTTTATGTGTTCTTTTGCGTGTATGTTTGTGTTTTTCTGGTAATGCACACATTCTCTATCACACTTTCTTTTATGACCCTTAAAAAAAATAGCTGAAATTACTCCTAGCTCTAGGTTATGTTGTTTGACAACCTCTGCTCTATACCTAAACTTCCAAAGTTCTAGACTTACTAAAATATATGTAGGAGTTAATGGTCCCTCCTCAATTCTCCTTGGTACTTGAGAATTCCTTCCGATATATATACTCAGGTCTTTTAGTTCAAGAAAGTTTTCTTGGATTTACTTAGTCTTAAAGATTTCAAATATATGCTCCTAGGTACTTCTCTGCCTGTCTTTCCTCTCAACAACTTCTATCAGACCACTTTTACCTTTTTCTCCTTTTTTTTTAATGTTTGGTTATTTGCCTGTATTTTTGATGTCCCTTATTAAGGTTTCCTTCTACGTCACTCCCTCTTGAACATCTTGCAATTTAGTTGATATTACACTTCCATTGCTTCCTTAAATTCAAGTAAATCTATTCTATTTCTTCCACCTTTTTGGTCATTTCTGTTTTTCGATTTCAAATTTCTAAAGTCCCCTTTTCTGATAGCGCCAAACACGTGGGATTGACTTCAGTTTGCAGTGCTGTGCTATAATTTCTCCTGCTTTATAACTCCTGAGGGGAATTTCATCAGTTGACAGATTTTGATTCTCATTTTGTTTTCTTAGCATAGTTCTGAAGACTACATTTGCATTTCATGAACAGGGATGGTAAGTTTGGGTAGTAAACACCATTTTCAGTTATTAGTTCAGCAAAAATAGTCTGGGGGGCGAATTTGGTGTTTTCCATATTCCTTTTTCTTTCAGGGTCCTGAATTTCCTCTCCTGGCCCCATCTCCTTTTACCACAGAATGCTCAAAAGCCAGTGTTCCATTTCACCTACTGCGCTAGTAGGACTGGCTCCTTCAAAGGTCCAGGTGAGAATCCAATTGTAGCTTCTTCGGGTTTCTGGTTCCCTGGTTCAAGGCTGCAGCACTATGATCTCTGTTCCAGTCTCACATTGTCTTCTTTTCCTGCTTCTCCTTTATAAGAGAACTGTGATTTCATCCAGAGACCCCGCAGGTAATGCAGAATGATCTTAAGATCCTCAACATAATAATCCCCATCTCAAGATCCTCAACATAATCATATCTGCACAGTCCCTTGGAACATCCACAGTTTCCAAAGACCAGGAACTGGCTCTTTCAGGCTCTGCAGTCTCCTGCCTTCTACTCTTCCTTTCTCCCCTAGAAGTGGGACCTTCCCCAGGCTGCCTGTGGAGTCCCACACAGGCTTCACAGCCCTCTCCTGTAGCAGCACTATGACCCCCACCCCAGGACCCTTTTTCATTATTTCTTAAGGTAGAACTGAATTTCTCTTTTGAGGGTTGATTTCTGCTCAATTATCTCCTCTTTTCTCTGCATTTCTTCTCCAAGAAACCCAGCTCTCCACAAAGGCTTAAGAAAGAAACTTGAGAAGCATCTTTTCTGGAAATGGGATAATTTAAAGTTCGGAGGTTGCCTTCCTGTTATGTCCAAAGCATGGTTTTTATGGTTCCATTGGTTCTTAATTGACCTGCAGAGATTTTTCAAGGATGTTTGGAGTGATGTAGTTGTGATAATTAAGAAGTATAAATCCCGTGTGAAACAGGTAAACCCTACCCCAATTTGGGGAAGAGCTAGCTGCTTCGTACACACACACCCATGCATTCCTTAAAAGTTGGTGATTTTACACGATGATTAAACTCTTTTGCAGTTATTTATAGAAACAACTAATTAAAAACCATAGGGTCGGGGCTGGCTGGGGTTATGGCTCGGTGGTAGAGTGCTTGCCTAGCATGCATGAGGCACTGGGCTCAATCCTCAGCACCACATAAAAATAAAAATAAAAATACTGTGTCCACCTAAAACTAAAAAAAAAAAACAAATTTAAAAAAAACACAGGGCTAATGAATCCCAAAATTGACTGGACCACAAGGACCAGAGATATCAAGCATCTGGGAAATCCCCAACTGATGCAGAATAAACTCATATTACTTCTTCTGTGAGCATCTACCCTTCAGCATCGCAGAGTCCTTCAGTATAAAAACCTGTGAATGAATCAATGCCATTATGTTGAATGAAGCATCTAGGTATAATGCTTGTACAGCCAATACAAACAAACACTGTCAACGTCTTTGCTTCCTATTCCCTGCCTATAAAACAGCAATCATAATATTTAAATAAGAACCTTCTAAGAAGGGTTATGATGAATTAGCTAGAGTCTGTAAGCTACTTTGTAAATGAAGGCTTAAGTACTATCATTTAACTTTGATGTATGGGGTGATGAAGCAGAGCTTTAGAGACAGACGGTGGTCATATAAATTAATACATTAAAATTTAACAAAGAAATGAGAGATGAGGAATGGGGATGTCTGGATCTTGCCCTTAGTATTCTAGGCTGCAGGCAAGGGGAATGGCTTTGAGTTCTTGTAATGGTGTCCCTGTTCTTACTTAACTGCCAACTTCATCTGTCCCCAACAAACATAAAGTACACTTTCAAAGCAGTGAAATGTGGTCAGGAATTATTTTAAAAGTTAGCAACATGCACAGGGGTATTCCTGGGACCACTCTTTTATCTAACTAAGTCAAAGAATGGCAGTCTCTTTAAATTACACTCTGTAACTAACTACTGTCCAAATTTCAATAAGAACCACCAAAAATATACCACCCGAGGTCTAGCAGAGATTGTTTAATAAGGGTCTGACTGGTCTTGACTTAAGGAAAACACTCCATTTACTTAGTGTACCTTTTATTTGCTGTAAAAACGATTTTATAAATGCTATTACTCAATACAGAGCCCTGTTAGTAGGAAATAGACACTTATTACACCAATAAACCTCAGCACCTTCCTTGGTAGTATTCTCTCTGCCTGGAAAGATCTATATCAATGGTGACCACCCTGGAGTGTTTCCAGGTTTTCTATATCTGACTTCATCTTCCTGTGATCAAAAATCTATTAATTTCACATATCCTTATTTTTATACTTGCTCATACTGTTTGTCATATTCATAGAGGATGGTCAAGGTATAGGAAAGGGAGCATATTTAAGGGGTGGCTTTTGGTTTCCTCTAGGCACCAAGTTGTATTCTGTCATTTAATTGTAGTTACCACCTGGATTGGCTGATCTTTCTTGAAACTGGTTTCTTTGAGGGAGAGGAGGATAGTAAAACCTAATCCCCTAGGTTAATGAGAAGAACTGAATCAAGTAACCTAAGTATGGCACTGAATCTTAACAAATGAGTAATAAATGTTTGCCAATATTCTTATTCCTTGAGGCAATCCAATCCTGCTTTTCAAGGACAAACTCTTCATCTCAGAGGTTGTCATATTACTTGATGTCCTTGAACCATCTATACCAATGCTGTGCACATAATACCCAGAAGACTTTTAAAAAATCTGAATAAAATGATGACTTGGCAAACAAAATGATAAGTGATCAAATCTGAAAACATACTTTTCTAGGCTTTCTCCCCCCAATACACTTCCTTTGAAAATCTTCTTATTCCTTCTCGAATCTTTGTTTCCATGGCAGTATTTTCATTTTGATATTCCACCACTGGAATGTCCACAATTACTTCTGCCAGTCTTCTTTTTAAATTGCTACTAGAAAAATCAAATTCTCCGGCCCATTATGTAGAAGAACTAGGTAAGTACCTCCTAACTTCAGGCACCCTTCTCACCCATTTGAGGAACATTTGAATGCTTGATAACAAAAGAAACTCAAAAGAGAATTTCAGATTTTGTGATGATATACCTTGATACATATGATTTGAGCTTGTGAAAATCCAAGCACTTTATTCATTATAAAAGATAATATGCAGAAGCTATTTAGAATGAATGAATAAATGAATTCTTACCTAAAAATGACTTATTTCCTACCACCTAACCCTGAATTTGACTTGATACTCGATTTTCTCCTGTCAGAACCCTGAAATTGCTAAAGGAACCCTAAATACTATTGTGTGGTTTTCAATTAAAGTGTTCTAAAACCTATTCCTATTAGGCTATTTAATGCTACTTAATTTGCTCTTAATTTCTTTGTTTTGTGTTCAGTTGCCAAAAAGTCCTGAAACACACTACTACCTCTGAATGGACTAGATTTGACTACTATGAAAACGAGTCTAATTCTGGAGAATACCTGACAAAGGTCACAAGCTACCTGGATGTCCTGTAATCAAACAGGTGGTGCAAACACTTAGAGCAGATATGTCAGGAGGGCTGCCCAGGATGCAAGAGGTTCTCAAAAAAAAAAAAAAAAATTGATTGAAAATTCATAGGTTCAGTGATTTTGTTCCTGCAAGAGTTTCTATGTAAAATGCTAACCAAGAATTGCTGTGAACCTTTCTAGAATGGTTACCCGTAGGATGGACCCATGCCCCAGACAATATGGTTAACCCCATGGCAGAGTTTTGACTGCTATAGCAAGATAAAATCTTAAGTACACCCAATTGACTCACATTTTTGGTCTCTCCAGATTTGGAAAGAAACCTGATTTTTCTGTTGACCCCACTTATCCTATATAAGGAAGCTAACTTCCTCTGAATTCTAAATCAATATACATAAAATAAAATGAATCCATAAAAGAACAAAAAACAAAAAAAACAAGAAAAGCCTGAATCCTCTCAAAGCCCAAATTGAAGCCGATGGCATCAATTTACAGTTTGCACTTCTGGGTCAAATAATACTGTTTATTTTTTGGTGCATACTACAATTCCCAACTAGACCATTAACATAATAGTCCATGTTGTTATTTTTAAAATTCTTAACATTTCATTTGAGTGTATCTAGCAATCTGTATATTATATCATTATACCAGAAAAAGCAAAAGAGCTGCCCCAAGGCTTGGCAATAGCAAAAAGCACTGTTTTCATGGCTACACCTTCCATGAACTTTGACATAGCCTTAGAGTTTGAAACCTCATCTGAGAGGTATCTAGCCTGTTTGCTGCTGTCATTTACTTATCTCTATTTGGTTCCCTAAATTTCTTAAATTTATGGAAAGGTGGGCAGTACACCCAGAAGTTAGAGTTACTCCCGTTTCCACTGAAGGATTTCATCATACATACAGTCCTCCTCCCATTTCAGAGGCTACATTACCAGTATTTTCTCCCTTTCAAATTCAGAAAAAAATCTATAGTTTGAAAAGCCTGTTCCAAGCAACACAGCACTCCCAATACCATGAACAATACCTGGTGTTTATGTGTACAAATTACATGTATCCATACACACAATTATACACATGAAGTTGCACTTGATGCTGTGTGTGAATTTGTGTATAATCACATATATACATGTCACTATACACATATGTACGTGTACAATCTATGTGCATTTGAGCATTTATTTAAAAATCTATTGGAGCTGGGCGCCATGGCCCACACCTATAATCCCAGCAAGTTGAGAGGATGAGGCAGGAGGATCGCAAGTTCAAAGCCAGCCTCAGCAACGGCAAGGCCCTAAGCAACTCAGTGAGAGCCTGTCTCTAAATAAAATACAAAAATAGGGCTGGGGATGTGGCTCAGTAGTAGAGTGACCCTCAGTAAAATCCCCAGTACCTCCACCCCTGGAAAAAAATCTACTGGGGCTGGGGTTGTGGCTCAGCAGTGGAGTGCTCGCCTAGAACATGCAAGGTGAGCATGTGATTATTTATAATCCATAAAATTATATATATATATATATATAAAATCTATTGGAAGCTAAGTGGAAGTGTGTAGCCATATGGGCATGGCATAGCAATGTCTCATTCACAGAAAGTCCAGTCTAGTATTCAAAAATCAATTCCAATTTTTAGTCAAGTCTCTCAACAAAGCATTAATAATTAATATATGGCTATAATGCATAAACTTTTAAAATACTTTTCCTCATTTTCCAAATTTGAAACATTTGGCATATCCATCTTTCCTTGTCCACACACCTTTTTCTCTCCTCTATCCTCACCAAAACATTTTGTGACTGCTATGCTCAATTTCCCAACTCCCATTCCCACATACCTTCCAAATTAATTAATTTCAAGCATAATTACGCTACCATTTGAAATCGTTCTCTGTCCTTTCAGAATAAATCAAAGCATGTGAGTTTTCCTGAATTTCATTTCTAGCCCCACCATCAAAAGTTTTCTCCTATTATCCATATTCTGTATAAAAATATCCATGGCAAAAAAAGAGGTTATGACTACTTCTGCCTTCATATGGTTTCCTATCTTTTGTCTAAGAGAATGTGCCTAAAATAGCACTTTTTATTTATGTTTGTGTAATGGAAAGAACTCTCCTTAAAATACAGGTGTTTTAAGAATCAGACGTAGTAGTATGCTGGGCATGGTGGTGCACATCTGAAATCCCAGGAGCTTGGGAGCCCAAGGCAGGAAGATCACAAGTTCAAAGCCAGCCTAAACAATTTAGTGAGGCCCTGTCTCTAAATAAAATATAAAAAGGGATGGAGATTTAGCTCAGTGGTTAAGCACCCCTGGGTTCAATCCCTAGTACCAATTAATTTTTTAAAAAGACATAGTAATATACATTAAAATACTACAAACATGTTAGTAAACACCGGTTACCATCACTTTGCTACTTTCAATAGTATCCCCTAACATAAACTCAAATTTGTTACCTTGAAAAATATGTTAATCAGCTTTTTGTTGCTCTGACCAAAATACCCAACCAGAACATTTTAGAGGAGGAAAAGTTTATTTGGGAATCAGTTTCAGAGGTTTAATCCATGGTGGGCCAACTCCATTGCTCTAGACCAAGGTGAGGCAAAAAACATCATGGCGGAAGGGTGTGTGGCAAAGGAAAGTAGAGAGAGAACGGGGGAAGGGCTGCAGGAAAGATGAACCCTTCCAGGGCAAACTCCCAGTGACCCACCTTCTCTAAGTCATGACCCATCCCCTCTAGTCATGTCTCTCCTGCCTAGTTATCATCCAGGTAGTCCATTCAAACTCGGATGGTCTGATGAGGTTACAGCTCTTAGAATTCAACCATTTTACCTCTGAATATTTTTGCATTAACACAGGTTAATGGGGAGATATATCATATTCAAACCATAACAAGTTCCAAAGTAATTAAAAATATTTTTAGAGTGCCTCTCCTAGAGACTTGACAACACCCATAATAAAATCCAGGCTGTAAGTTTTCCGGATTCCATCTTTGGTAGTTATTGTAGCTTCTTCTATTCCTTGTCTTCAGGAGGAAAGAAATACTCTCCTAATTTTCTAAAGAACAAAAGAAATATTGAACCTCTATTATCATACCTAGAGGTTACATAGAAAAGAGGGCATTGGAATCTGAGGACTTGCTATCATGGGTGCTTGCAGAACTAATAAGTAACATTTTTAGCTGTATGCAATTTCTCTCTCGAATAAGGCAGTCACTCTTTAGGCCGGACAAAGAACCTAAGGGGTTTCTACTACTGCACAGAGTTATATTGATACCTATTCCATTTAACTGAATTCACTGATGATCTAGTTTCAATGAATTATTTTTTAATTTATATTGGTGTTGCTTTCAAGGAGTAAAACCCTCATATTCTATATATACTGGAATTACTTTATTCTTTTTTTTTCCCGTGTCTTCATACATGTACTTTAGATAATGATGTCTATCACATTCCACCATCATTGCTAACCTCCTGCTCCCTCCCTGTGAATTACTTGTCCTTCTTTGTCTTATGGATTTAAACTACGAATTGCACACCAAAGTTGCTTGTGTTTGTTTTCCCTTTCAGTAGTCTATGCTGGAAATTTTACAAATTTTCTCCTGGTATTAAGCAGATCATGCATGCATCTCAAGTACAGTATAGAATGAAGATGAGCTTAACATCTCAGTACCCATGGAAAACACTAGGAAAATCAAGAAGTTGCATTGCCATAGAGATGGGCTTTTGGAAAGTTGAGGGATAGTAGAGGGGAACAGTAAACATGGGCCTTGTAAAATTTTTAAATTTTTCATTAATTTTATTTTGTTGGGAGTTGGAGAATGTCATCTGACTTTCTGAAAACCAAAAATATCAACTCTTGATCATCCATGTTAGAATGGGTAAGATGTGTAGCAACACCTTGATGACATATCATAGGAACACAGTCACAGATTTCTAGCCAGGAATAACAAACTGAAAAAAATAAATAAATAAATACTGGCTGAGTGTCTACTTCATTGTCTTAGGTACTATTCAAGACTTCAGCTAACCAAAAGCCCTCTGGTTAGAACTTTTTTAAAAATTAGAGATATCTTTTCCGTTGAGCAATTAGGAAAAAAATTTCAGAAAAAAATCATCCACTAGGACTGATGGGCTAGGAGCACAGACTGAGTATTAACCCCAAGGTCCCCTCAACAGGGTAGCTTTATGTGGCTTCAACCCAGCTCTTCAGCCCTGCTGCTAAGCATTCAGCGAAGAATTCAGAACCTGACAGGTTCACTCCAACAGTGAGTCTCATTCTATACAAAAGAAGTGGAATCTTTGGAGACATCATTTAAATGCCAATTTTCATGCTTCCTCTTCGAAGTTATGGCACTTATAATATCAATATTTTAAACAGTTCAAGTATTTTTTAACTTCTAAATGAGTCATTCACTCTCTTAGCACAGAAGTGGTAAAATAAAATGTCAATGACTAAAATGTGAACTACTTCTTCAAAGATTGAGTTAAGTACATTTCTCATGATTCACTGGTAATTGGCTTGGAACTTGGAAATACAATGCTGCTCATGACAAAGGGGATTCACTGGGCTCTGCAGGAATTCAAAGGCTGCTAGAGAAAGTGGCCCACTACTATCCATGTCACATTCACTATTTTTCTTGTAGTACAATTTCCTTATAGCTCTCTTTGAATTTTAAAGAAATTATTTGTGATGTTCAGAATTTACATGCATCTGTTCATCAATTTTAGGTACTAAAACTTCATAAGATGTCTCCAGACTACAGCATCCACTATCTGCTCTAATAAGCCCAGACCATCAACCACGGCTGACTTCCCTGTGAGTCATGGCCACCCCCTGAAGTCTTCAATTGTTCCTGCAGAGAAGGGAGGTTATACCACTCAGGCAGATGTACTTCAGAAGTCACAGTCACCAGAAGCCAAATGGGCCCTGGCCACATTATCTCATTAGCATCAGGAGTTCTCAAAATGTCTTAAGCATAAGAATCACCTGGGACTCTGGTGAATTCCAGAGAACGGTTGGGTAGGTCTAGGGTGGAAACAAGGAGATTTGCAGCCATAGCCTGCAGACCACATCTTGAGAAATGCTGCATTCCATGTCCAAGGGTTCCACATCCTGGGACTGACATCTTCCCATCAACATCCTGGCCCATGCATTGACCATGTAGGAACATCACTGTGTTCTGGTCATTCACTGGAAGTAATTATTTAGCTATAATACACCTGGACAAAAATCCAGCTTTCAGTTTTCTCTGAAGAAAAAAAAAAAAGATGATCACAATGCCTGTTTGATTCCATCTTTTCAGTGAATGAATATAGACACCACATGAAAACACAAAACAAAGTACTCTGAAGCATGCAAAAGAATACACAGATGTGAAATCGTACGCGGGTACAGCATGCCAACTCCTCAAAGAACAAAATGTGTAACACAGTGCAATATCCTGGAACATGAATTATACACTTCCAATGTATATCCTATGCATATGTAGATGCTCAATGTCCCCTCTCAGATTTTTCTTTTAAATACATAAAAAGGAACCCAAGGTATTATAGAAAACTATACTACATCACTCTAACTCACGAGCTAAAGATAGAGAATAGTTTGGGTTCAAGTACAGGCAGTGTCTCTGCTTTAATTACCTAACTAGTTGTGGCTCTGCAGAATTAGATCAAATTCAGCACACACCTGTAAGATTTTACACTTTGGGTCAAATGGAGGGTCCACAGAATCACACTTTACCCTGTTTTGGAAGTCAGCTGATAACATGAAAAAGCAGCACTCAGCTCCCTGGTTCCATGAAAAACAACGGGCCATGGCAACCCTATGGGCTCTTCCCAAAGTGTTACAAAGAATTACAATGGAGTTATACTGACAACTGAAACGGCATGAAGAATCTCCAAGTGTCAAGCATGAAAGTCAACTGTCTAACCAACTAACACAGCTTTTATGTGAACAAGGACCGATAATCCCGATTTTATCTGAATAAATTCTGGAATAGCTGAACAGGCTTGAAACTTCAGTCCCACAGAAATGGGAGCCGAGATCCCTAGAGGCTGCTCTTGCCCCTGCCATTGGGGGCTGGGGAGCCGTACTTGGCTAGAATTCTTTTACATTAAAAGTATGAAAAGATCTTTGGTCCAAAAAAATGAATTATACCTCATTTTACTCAGAAACATCCATCAGGGACAGGCTACAACAGGACAAACTGTTTCCACACTATTTATACCCAAGGATGTCTCTCCCTGTTCTCTTTACACCTTCTCTCTAAACTTTTGCCATCCAATCTCAGCTCTATCTTGACCCCCATCATCAGGTCAGCACTGCTCCATACCAGGACTGATCTATACCATTTAAGTCCTCAAGGTAGGCTACCCACAATCCTTACTAAAAACCCTAAGGTACATAGGTACTGGCCCTTGAAATATGCAGGCAGTTAAACCTTTTAGCTTAAAGCTAAGTACTAGAGCCCTGGGCTATAATGTCACAACTGTCACTGATTCTCTCTCAGGGGCTCCAGGCAAGTGACTTCATTATCATGTTCTGGCTTCTCCAGTGAAAAACCGGACTCAAAATGCCTGGTTCCATTTTACCAATGAACTGATGTGAACATCATGTGGAAACACAAGAAAGTGCTCTGAATTCTGCAAGGGGCACAGAGACACGCGGCAGTCCTTTTAGCCATTGCTGGGAGCCATCAGCCAAGTAGGTATGACAAATTCCTTGCCAGCTTACTCCCATGCTGTCTAGTGGAAGGACTTCTGAAAGGTGACCTTGCTCAAGGACCAGGGCAGGATCCGTGTTTAGGGTGTTCCCCCTTTAGAATAGGGCAGTTTAGCATAATAGGAGATTAGGGTGTTCCCCCTTTAGAATAGGGCAGTTTAGCATAATAGGAGATTAGGGTGTTCCCCCTTTAGAATAGGGCGTATCCTGCTGCTGAGTTCCTCTTGAGTGCTTAGGGTCAGACAGTATATTTTGGGAGACAGAAGCCCATGCGGAGTGGATTTAGGCAGGAGAGGATTTGGGCAGAGAACGGAGTGGATTTGGGCAGAGAACGTGGATTCCCCCAGAACGTGTTTGTAGACGGCCGGTGTGAGTTCGGGAATAAAGAATTGCTGTTTGAATCTACAAGCTGTGTGGAGACTCGTGATTTGTGCCCAGCCAGAGACTGCGGCAAGCCATCATTTACTTTTCCTTATAGATTGCGAACTCTGAAGAAGTCAGAGGAAGTACTTTTCAAACACCAAGGAAACTAGATTAACCAAATTAATCGCAAGACGAGATTACTTCAGTAAGTATTTTTCATGAAACATAACAATGAGAATGATTCTTCAAGATCTGTAAAAATCGATTGCTTTCCCATGATTGCATCACTATGATATTTCTGAGATTTGTAAAATGGTAACTTAGCATCATAGAAAAGCATCATTTTTTAAAGGTCAGTTTGTCTGACACCGAGTAGCTGTATGAACTGAACTTAATGATTGTTGATTACAGCTGTCCTTGTTGGTGAAGAAGGATGATTACTTCAAGATTACTAGGGGTGTTAGATAAGGTAATATAAATGACCAACACCTAGAAGTGGCCATAAATGGTATCCTTTATTCATTTCCCAATATTCTTACTGGGAACGTTAATGTTAAGATCAGTCTCCAAATAAACCATGGAGCTCCTTCAAGTCAGTTCTATCACCAACGATCCACTCCATTTTTGAGACTGAATTAACAAATGAACATGCCTGAAATCAAGCTGAGAAGAGAGTTAATATACAAGACACAATTTGAGCTCAATTGAGTACTGAGTCAGGAGAGTAGTGACTATAAATAGACTTAATAAACGTACAGAGGAGAGAGACCAAATGAATGCTTTGTGGAAGGAGGAGTCTGTGCTGAGATTTGCAAAATAACCACGACTGAAATGAAGGAACAGAGAGGGTGATTCAGGCTTAAGCAATAGCTTAATAAAATCTTATGTCAATTCCTTTATCCTCCCATAAACTTCATGAGATAGGTACTATTATCATCTCCATTTTACAGAATAAGAAATGACGGAGATGGAGGATTAAGTAGCTTGAAAGTCATAGAAAAAATGTTGTGACCAGGACATAAATATAAGGCAGTCTTTCTGCAGAATCCACACACTTATTCCTGGAGTCACTGAGAGAAGATTTGATACAAGGAAAGCGAGTAAATCTCACTTTGCAAACAACAGAATCCACCCTGACTAGTTTAAGTGGAGAGAGAAAGATTTTTTAAAGTAACAGCTTGGTAGGTCAGAGAATCAGAACTGAATGCCACACAGCCAGGAACAACACGGGTAGAACAAAAACCAAGCACTCTGAGCCTCTTCAGTGAAAATACCACTACTGCTGCCTCCCAGTATTTAATGCCAGAAAGTCTGCCGCAGCCGGCCCCCACCCACTGCATGTGCACACACAGATCACTCTGCTAGGCTCCTCTCCGCAACCTTTTCCTGTGTGCTGCAAATGACTGGCCACATGGCCATATCATTAGCAGCAAGAGAGTCTAGGAAATGTACACTAAAACAACAACAACAACAACTCTGTTTGGGAAGACTTGAATCACTATATGGGAAGCAAACAAAATGTCAAGATGATAAAGATGAGGGGCAATCACAAAGGGCACCACACATTCCGGTGACAGGCAAGCTGAAAATTTTCAGCAGTCACATACACAAAGCAGGACCAGCTCATAAAGGCACAAGTTCATTTCACCTGGAAACAATTTACAAAGACCTTACCTGGGTCCTTTATAATAGCCAGGAACACTGTAAAGATGGTTGATTAAAAAACTGCTAGACTGTGGAACCAACCCAGATGCCCTTCAGTAGATGAATGGATAAAAAAAATGTGGCATTTATACACAATGGAGTATTACACAGCACTAAAAATGACAAAATCATGGAATTTGCAGGGAAATGGATGGCATTAGAGCAGATTATGCTAAGTGAAGCTAGCCAATCCCTAAAAAACAAATGCCAAATGTCTTCTTTGATTTAATGAGAGCAACTAAGAACAGAGCAGGGAGGAAGAGCAGGAGGAAAAGATTAACATTAAACAGAGACATGAGGTGGGAGAGAAAAGGGAAATTGCATGGAAATGGAAGGAGACCCTCATTGTTATACAAAATTACATATAAGAGGTTGTGAGGGGAATGGGAAAAAAAACAAGGAGAGAAATGAATTACAGTAGATGGGGTAGAGAGAGAAGATGAGAGGGGAGGGGAGGGGGAATAGTAGAGGATAGGAAAGGTAGCAGAATACAACAGTTACTAATAGGGTATTATGTAAAAATGTGGATGTGTAACCAATGTGATTCTGCAATCTGTATTTGGGGTAAAAATGGGAGTTCATAACCCACTTAAATCTAATGTATGAAATATGATATGTCAAGAGCTTTGTAATGTTTTGAACAACCAATAAAAAAATTATATTTATAAAAAAACTGCAACTATTAGGTGCTGGGTAAATATTTTCTCAAGTATTTCAAAATGTTATAGGAGAACAATATAGGTTATTTTCCTCACAAGTAAAAGCAAACAGTTATTAAATAAAAGCTATTAATAAGTTGGCCACATTATATATCATACATATTTTTGCATCTTAAGAGTTCTTTTAAGCTTCCCTAAGGATCATTTTCTAAGTGTAGACTCTGAATGATAGTGATGTTTTATCTTTTTGGAAACAAATTCAAAATAAATCATACATATTCATTAGAGACTTTTTAAACTTTGGAAATAGAAAATAAATATTAAACATATTTAATGATCATGGCCATAGGTGTCTGAATAATATTTCAAATACTTTCTACAGTAACAGTTGTTTCTAGTTCTTTTATTTAAGGAAGGATAACCTCCTATGTGATACACAGTATCTTTAAGTGAAGTCCAAGAATACAGAATTAAACACATCTATTTTAAAGTATCATTTATTAGCAGAAATCAGTTTTATAGTAGCACAATATCAATGTATATTATTACTCAAGCTCAGACTAGGTTGTTTTTTTTCCTGCTAATGAAGCCATAGGAAACATCTCAGATGTATCAATAGTGCTAAATCTTTTTTTCAAAATCTATGTGAATAACCTAATGTATATTTTTCATTTCAAATCCAAAATATTTTATATCCCCAAATTAAAGGGAAATTCAGGTTAACAGTAACAATGCAAGAGCCGTTGTTTTTTTTTAAATTACTTAATATGGAATAATAACATTCTAAGTATATTCTATATAATTTTATTCATTCTGCTAAATTTTATACCTTTTACTATGCCTGAATTTAAATATGAAAATGTTTTACATCATTTTCAGGAACATCTTTAGAAATTCAGAAACACTTACAGAGATAAGTATTTCTTTGCATGGAAATGTGAATATACCCCAAAGAAAGGAATGCTAGTGTGGAAATCAGAAGTCTCTATGGCAAATAAAATTGGGCAGGGGCAGGGAGCAGGAGGGGCACAAATGACAAAATGACATCATATAGTCATGCATTGTGAATACAAAGAGGTAATCTTCTTTATATCTATATAAAGACTTGAGAAAACAATACACATTAGGGTGGTTTTTGTTTTGCTTTGTTTTGTTTTGTACCAGGGATTGAACCAGGGGCCTTTAATTACTGAGCCACATCCTCAGCCATTTTTGAGTTGCTAAGGCTGGCTTCGGAAAAGAGATCCTCCTGCCTAAGTCTACCTAGCCACAGGGATTATAGGCATATACCACTGCACCCAGCTGACATTAGGGTTTTAATGATGATGTCTATAAAAATGTTACTTTGGGCTGAGGATGTGGCTCAAGCGGTAGCGCGCTCGCCTGGCATGCGTGCGGCCCGGGTTCGATCCTCAGAACCACATACAAACAAAGGTGTTGTGTCCGCCAATAACTAAAAAATAAATATTAAACTTCTCTCTCTCTCTCTCTCTCTCTCTCCCTCCCTCCCTCCCTCCCTCTCTCTTAAAAAAAAAAATGTTACTTTGGAAAATACCTGATGGTAAAAGACTAATGATGAAATGTGTAGTAACGTATTTGTAATAAGTACAATATTGCCTGGAAAGATAATATATATGATCATACATGATTGTGTAGATATGTAGATATCATATAGGATACAAGATGCGATCATATATGATTGTGTACATGACATCATACATATGAGCTAAAAATAATATGCAGATTGTCATTTCTCTAAAATGTGCCAGCAGCAACTGCATTGATCATTGGGAAAAAAAAAAACTCAAAGTCTCTGCCACTTTTTATAGATCATATATATAATGATTATCCATTTTAAAGAGTCTGACTACTCACCTTTTATATGACTTTATAATAAAACTTCAAGCAACCCAGGCTGCTTCTACCATCTTGTTATAGCTGACTTAGCCAAGAAAGGTTGGCGATTTTTAAAAACAGTTGCATTAATTTCTTTCAAGTTGAAAACTAAAAAGAAATTAAACTAAAAAGAATTTTCTCTTTGAAAAAAGAGAAACTAGAAAAAATAATTTTTTGCTCATCTAAATGTTAAAGAATGGGAAGACTGCCTTACTGGGCTTAGGTTTTAAGAATGAATGATATATCTCAATCATTATCTTCATGGCTTCATTGAGAAAGATACAATTAGTTATGACATGAACATAGCAATGAAATTCAAGTGTGACAGTCAGAAAGGGATAATTAATCATGGTGACTATGAGTCATCCGAACATCATAGTTCATTTCCAACTGATAAGAAGTTCACATTTCTTTACTAAGGAATTTCTTTTGATACTATTGAAGACAACAAAAGGGATTGACCTCTAACATTGGTCAGAATTTCATTCTTCATAACCATGGACATGACCCCTCAGTAGGACATTAAATGGGCCCAAACTGTCACTAGGTCAAATGCCTCCATAGCACACATACATTTTCCTCAGAGGTGATGTCTCATAATTTGTGCAACAGTGGGTGAGGTTCTAGGGGGACTACTGATATCTTTATGTTGTTATATACTTATGAAAATCTGAGTCCTCAAAAATACTATGATAGTTTTCTAGAAGTTGAATCTAATATGTGGTATCAGGTATGTTCAACAAATTATTTCTGAAATTAATATGGCACACAGCTAAATAGAACTTGGCCCATGTGATGACCAACTAGGGGTTATTTGTGCAGGTTTTATCCATTGTTAAGTGAAAACATGTTAGAACATATATAGTAAAATATTTTAAATTTGACAAAATTAAATAAGAAGGTGATTCTAAAGGTGTTTGCATTTACTCTGGGCTGCCTCTGACCCTCTGTAGGTAAACTTGCATTTATTGGGCTACTGAACTACAACTTCATAAAATATGCATTCAATTCTTACCTATTAACATAACACTGAGAGTTACTTGAAATCAGATCATGTCCATTGTAATACCTAATTATGATAATTATGAAAATTGAATTATGAAGATAGCTTGCAATAGTTAAAGGTTTTGATTCACAAGACATGGCCTCCCTTCTGTGCCTGTTACTTACTGGTTGTGTGATCTTGGATGTACAGAATCATTTTTACTTAAAAAAAGAAGACAGTACTACATTCACTCTCAGGATTACAAAGATATGTAAGCATTTGGCGCTATTACGTTCTCCCAATGAACTGCCCCCTTATCGTTTAAAAACATTCCATTCTAATTTTGGTTATTGACCTAATTCTGAAGTCTGACACCAATACAGGTACCACAGTTTGTTTGGGTTCCTATTTAGTGTTTGTGTGATATGCCTTTTCTAACCTTTTGCATTTTTTTCTTTAAAATATTATTATAGAAATATTATGCTTCTGGAAAAAATATTATGAACTGTTAACAGTATTTATTCCAAAGTAATGTGACAGTCTTTTATTTTCTTCTTAATAATTTTTTTTTTTTTTACACTTTTCTACAATTAAAAAAAAAAAATGTTGCTAGGCATAGTAATTCCAATGTCTGATCTCAGGATCAACACTGTGTTTACACACAGCCAACAGGGGGCATGACTGAACATAAAGAACCTTCTCCCTCCAGAAACAGAGGGCTGCAGTCCAAGTCAGCATTCACTGAAGTATTCACCACCTACATACAAGGCCACATACTCACACATGGTTGTGCTTTGACAAAACATATGAAAAGTGACTTTCCCTTTGAGCCATCTGAAGCAATTTTTGCTAAGGCCCTCCTTGAGCCATGATTCATATTTGCTCTCATATAACAACATATCCTAAGCCCTCTGGTATTTTAACTTCTACAAATTCTTAAATGTGAAATTCTTAAACAGCACATAACATAAAACTTAACTGTTTACCTGCATTCACACAGTTTTAAATGGAACTTTAAAACACATTTCATCTTATAAAGCTGAAACTCTATACCTATCAAACAACTACTCATTTCCTCTTCCACAAGCCCTATTAACACTTTGTTTCCATGAATTTGACCACTTTAAATTATGTTCTTTACTTCTAACCTATCTGGGTTTTTACACTTAAGACATTTCCTATAGATGGCATGTAGTTGGGTTTCAATTATTTTTAACTTCACAGTCTGTCCATTTATTAATTGGAATAATTCAACTATTTGCATTTGATGTAATTATCCGTATACTTGATTTAAATTCACCATTGCTTTTTTTCCCCAATCTTCTAATCTGTTCTTTGTTCATTTTTCCTATTTTGCTTTCCTTCTTTTGGATAACCCAAATATTGTTTTCAACTCATTTTGCTGGTTTAATAACTACCTGTGTACATAGGTTGTTCTCGTATCTACAATATACACTTTTTTATGAGGAGGGGGGATACTGGGGACTGAACTCAGGGGCAATCGGCCACTGATTCACATCCCCAGCCCTATTTTGTATTTGATTTAGAGACAGGGTCTCACTGACTTACTTAGCACCTCACTTTGACTGAGGCTGACTTTGAACTCATAATCCTCCTATCTCAGCCTCCTGAGCTGCTACAATTACAGGCATGTACCACCATGCCTGGCTGTACTTTCCTTCATTACAGTCTACCTTCATTACAGTCTACACTTCCCTGCAGTATAAGAATCCTACGACAACATCCATTCCCCTGCTCAGTGCTGCCATCAAGTCATTTTCCTTCAAGGTTTTAAACTATACAATGCATTGTTATTACATTTCCTGTAAGTAGTCAACTGTCTTTAAAAAGGCATTCTAGATATTTCATACCGATTCAAATGCTCACTTCCTGTCTAGAACTGAATTTCTACCAGATTTTCCTTTCCTTAGG
Organism: Callospermophilus lateralis; assembly: GCF_048772815.1. Classification (NCBI taxonomy): domain Eukaryota; kingdom Metazoa; phylum Chordata; class Mammalia; order Rodentia; family Sciuridae; genus Callospermophilus; species Callospermophilus lateralis. The sequence continues at coordinate 46,635,949 of NC_135316.1, read as the reverse complement.
CCTGAAGAAGTTTCTTTCTTCTGTCCTAAATGGTTTCTGACAAAAAGTCTATTTCTTCATATATAAAATGATTTCCCCCTGTGGCTGTTCTTTTAAAAAAAAAAAAAAAGTCATGAAGGTAATAATTTTTAGAAATTTGATTATTATGTACTATGGTGTGGTTCTCCTGCTTGGGGTTCTCTGAACCTCTTGGGATTTGTGGGTTTATACTTTCTTTCATACCGGATTAATGTTCAGCTATTATTCCTTCAAATACTGCTTCTGGTCTTCCCCTCCTCCTGAAAGCAACTGTGCACCTCATACAAGCTGACACTCCCCCTGTTCAGGGAGGTTCAGTTCTTCCTTCTCAGTCTTTCTCCCAGTGCTTTATTTTGGATGCTTTCTATTGCTCTGGACTAAGCCGTTGATCTTCTTCTTCTGCAATATGTATCAATGCCATCTGTTTTATTTTTAAATTTAAGATACATTTTTCCTACCTCACAGTTAATATTTTGTCATAATGTTCAGGTTCTCCTTTAAATCTTGGATTATAAAATCCTGCCTATGAATTCACTATTTTTGTCATTTCTGGGTGTGTTTCCGTTGACTCACTTTTTCATTGGGTTCATGAGTTATATTTTCCTACTTCTTTACACATCTGGCAATTCTAAATGCCAGACACTGCGATTTTTACATTATTTCATGCTAAAACTTGATTTTTACATTATTTCATGTTAAAACTCTGGAGTATATTTCTTTTCTTCTGCACACCGTCAAGGAACCTGAAATCCTTTTGTTGCTTCTAAGGTTTGTCAAGGCAGGTTCCAATCAGATTATTCGGAGACCTTTATTAAGCTGTGACCCTTCTGAGATCTCTCCTAACACCCCAGGTATGAACCTGATTCTCCACTCTGGTTTGTGTGAATGTCACCTGTGCTCCAGAAATTGTTTGGCCTAGTGCATTCCAGTTGGCCTTCTTGCCTTCCACCACACCCAGGAAGATAAGTTCTCTGCAAAACCCTTCAGGGACCCTATAAAGATTACCATACTGGGGTTGGGGCTGGAGGTCAGCGGTACAGCGCCGTGTAGCACGTGTGAAGCCCTGGGTTCGATACTCAGCAGCACATAAAAATAAGTAAATAAAATAAAGGCATGGTGTCCAACTACACCTAAAAAATAAATTAAAAGATCTCCATATTCTCTCTTTGTACAACTCCCTTCTGGTCCTCTCAAGAGCTGACTGCTCTGATCCCCTCCAATTTGAATCCCTGCCTAACCCATGAGACTCCAGGCCCTTGCTGGGTTCCTCTCCCTGCTCAACCCAGACGCTGCCTCCAGTTTGACTCTTTTCTCACTCCTTTTCCAAAGATTATTGCCTGCTGTCCAACATGTGAAAGATATTTCCGATACTCTGCTTGGTTTTCTATTTTTATGGCAGGAAGTCAATTCCCACAGGAGTTACTCTTTCGTCATCAGAAGTAAAAGTCCTCCAAGGGTTAAACAGGATTTTTTATTTTATTTTTTTTTTTTTTGAGGATGTGCTTTATACATTCTGAATCAGTATGCAAATAGGAGCACAAGAAGACACATCCAGATAGAGGGAAATACATACTTTGTGGTACAGATTTTTTGATATTTTTTTCTTCAACCAAAAGACAAGTAGATCACCATCTTCCCTAAGCTGAAATGTTCTTGAAAGGTTAATTTGCCTCAACTCAAAATCCCCAAATTACTTGGAGCATGAAATTTCTGTAAGAAGTATTCCTTTTCACAAAGGACTGACCCTATAAAAATGCAAATAACTCTTAGAAAGGATACATTTTACATTCTACTATTAATGAGACTACAGTTTCAACTGGTCATCTATAGGTTCCTTGAACCATTGGGGTACAATCTGAGGGTTTGGGGAGTCTCAGGATTGTGGGCGACTAGAGAATAAAGTTGAAGGAGAAAGTACATTGCTAAAGGGAAAGAAACAGGGCAGAATGATCAACTTCACAGCTTTGCCCAGGGCAGGCCCTGAGGGAAAGAATTTGTCTGCCTGCTATATTTCCCTTGGGTACTATCTGTAATTACTATCACAGCTCATTGATTTTCAATTCTTTCTATTAATACATTTATTGGCCATTCTGACATTATTAAAATCAGTCCAACTCTGCATCTTTAGTGGAGGATATCTGTTCCCTAAAATATGCATGTTCTAAGTGCACAATTTTTTTCCTGCCCCCTTTTTTTTTTTAAAAAGTCTTCTCCCATTAGCAGGAGCTGTGTTTCTGCACACTGGTCTTTGGAACCAGGTAGTGACATGCAAATATTTCACTACAGATCAAAAGACCTCAAGCAGTGGGTCATCAGAGAGTATTAAATGATACGCAAATTCATATTTCCAAGATAATTCTACCAATTTACTAGCAATGCCAGGCCCTGTTCCACAGTAGGAGGGGAAATAATGAGATTCTGCTAGAGTGGAATCCAAGTGGCATTTTTAACAAATGACTTTTCTTCACCTCTGACAGTCATTAAAGTAACACTGTCTTACTAAGCCTTTATGCACAAATGTACATTAAATCTTTAATGTGAAATTAAACATAGAGGTTTACTCAGGGAAAGTTAGGTTTGTTGTTGGTCTCCCTCTCCCCTGCCATCAAAATGCTACTGAATTTTAATGCAATTGGCTCTTAAACAAGCATTCCATCGCATCTGTCTATATTTCTTTATTAAGCCTAAAACTTGGATTTTTTTTTTTTTTAAACACTACCAGTCTTAAAATCCTCTCCATTCTATAGAGTGGCAAACAGGCTTCTGCTTACAACAAACAGTATCGGAATGAATCACCATTTATTGAGTGCTGCCTATTCATAAGTTCCTGGGCTGCGGTGAGGAAGAATAATGAGAATCATAAAACCTAAGTTCTGCTCTTTGGCAAGTTCCATTAGAGGTGCTTCATGAAGCCAGTCAGCTCTTTTTGATAGAGAATCATCTTCCACACTATGTTATGAATGTCCTGCAGGATGGTTTAGTAAAGTTACTGCAAGCTGCCTCAAAGGAAAAGACCAATTTCCCGTTGCCCTCTTTTGTCCTACTTGGAAAATGAGAGTGCTCCAGGGATCTGTATTGAGCAGGGCTGATATTTTTCTGCTAGTGAGACCTGGAGATATATATGAACCTATCCCTGCCACTCCGACCCCTGCACCCGTCCTCACTACTGAGCGGTAGTGGCAAGGGGCTGTAGGTTCTCCCAAGTGGAAACACTGAAGTCTTTTACCATCAATTACAGGCAGCCTGGAACACTTAAAGTTCTTGCGACACCCAGTCTCCTTCTCTAGTGGTAGTACCACACTACTGCCACTCTTCTATGCCAGTCCACAATTCAGAGGGTGGGTAATCGAGGGCTACAACACCTTGCAGGTGGCCCAGGAAGGCAGAGTAGTGCTCTCACACCTGCCTCACAGGTGTGAGCCTTAGGAGACAATATGGGAGGCCAAGCAAGGGATGTTTGTGTTTTTCTCCAATGCTGCCAAAGCTGCACCCAAGTAATTTTTTCCCACATTTTTTTTTTTAATTTAAAGAGGTCTTTTTTCTTTTTAAAACAATTTAAAGAATTTCAAACAAGCCATGGCACAAGCCTGTCATCCTAGCAATAGAGGCGGAGGCAAGAGAACCACAAGTTTGAGGACAGCCTTGACAACTTAGGGAGACCCTGTGTCAAAATTAAAAATAAAAAGGACTAAGGATGTAGCTGAGTGGTAGAGTGCTCCTGGGTTCAATGCCTAATACAAAAAAAAATTTTTTTCCAAACATATACGAAATTAGGTAGACTAAACAACTCCTCTTCCTTACCTGTCAGTGAGCTTCAGTAATGACAGGATCATGACCAGTCTTGTTTCATCTCTTTTCCTATCCCTTCTCCCCTCCCAGTTAATTCTGTAGCAAATCCAAAACATATTTACAATTCCAACTATAAATATTTCAGTAATCTTTTTTTGTACTGGGGATTAAATCCAAGCTTAGCTCATCTACTAAGCTACATCTCCAGCCCTTTTCATTTTTCATTCTGAGACAAGATCTCACTAAGCTGCAAAGGGCCTCACTAAGTTGCTGAAGCTGGCTTTGAACTTGTAATCCTCCTGCCTCAGCCTCCCGAGTTGTTGGGATTCCATGGATTTGCATCACTGTGTCCAACTCATTAGGTATCTTAAAAGTATATGAGCCAAGAACAATTTTTTTTAAAGGTATGGACAAATACCATTATCAAAACAAAGAATAATATCACTTATAATTATTTTCTCATTTTATTGTTCTTTTGTGCCAGGTGATAAAATACAATTGGGATTTGAAGCAATTCTACAGAAGCACTTAAATAAAAATTAAAGTGAAACACTTTAAGATTTACCTTAAATCTGCATGGGGTAACATAGATGCCAAAATCTATATTAAATATTTCATGAAACTCACAGCTAGAGAAATGGATGTGACATGACCTTTTACTCCCATATTTCTTCAAAAGGAAAATATTTATTCACCACTGGCAACATGTAGGCAGTCTCTTATGTCTTAGAACCCTGAGTGTTCACCTCCCCATTGAAGTGACCGTGTGGATGGAGACAACCTATTCCTCTAGGCCGGTACCATGCTGAACAAGCAGGTGAATTCAAGCCTGTCTCCCTTTTAAAGTCTTACATATTTACTTCCACTCACAAGTAGCTTTGTTGTAATGAGACTGTCAAACTCCTACTTAGAAATGCTTTCTCTCCCTCCTTGCCCTTCCCCAGGACCAGAGTGTCAGGCAAAACCTGCAAAGGCCGACTGCTATTCCCCCACTGCACAGATGAGGCCAGGGAGGACGGGAGATATGAAGAAACTTCCCCATGTCATTCAAGCTGGTAAACTGCAGTGCCAAGAATAAAATTGTGTTTTATGTCTTTGAGGCAGTGTCCTTTCTCTGTGTACTGCCTTATCTGAGTGTAGAAGTTCCAAAACTCTTCTTCCTGCTATAGTCCTTTGCTTAATAACATGTTAGAACATCCAAAGGCTGACAGCATTTGGGAAGTTCCTGTAACAGCAGGGCACAGAACATAAGGTCAAAGATAATGTCACTCAAACACTCCTTGCTGTGCCCCTGAAGCATATCACAAGAGCACATGCCCTTCCTACAGACTGCTTAGCAGCATGCACCATATTACCAACAAGCCCGAAGGAAACTGAAGTCACGTTTCAGGATAATCGACTTAGATATCACACAACTGAACTGTGAGTTGGAGAAATCCAAACAGAAGGTGCCCAGAGCTGGAGCTGTTGTGTTGCCATGCCCATCTGGTTCACACAGCTGCAAGACTGAGACCTGCACCACCAGGTGAGAATGTGTGTTTCCAATCGTTACAATTTTGATTATCGTGTTCACAATAACCCTATGAGGCAGACCGAGTAGGTTTACAACTAGCTGTTGATGGGTCGTATATTTTTTACAATGCTAGTTATAATGGGTAGACAAATTGAATAAATCATGTTTTTACTGAGCAATGACCATGTATCAGAAACTACCAGAGATACAGGGAAGAAATATTAAGACATAGCTCTTGCCCTCTAAAAGCTGACAGTCTGACTGAAGAGACTTGACCAAGTCCACATGCTATAATGCTCATTCAGAGAGCGGGGCAAAGCAGCCAGAACTTCTCAGAGACCTGGCCTGGCATGATCCACGGTCTTCCTTTAAGCTCTGAAATGTGCTCATCAGGTCATGAATTTCTTGGAGGGGCAGGACACCTGCAGAAACCAGCAGCAATCTGCCCCATCATCACCAATGAAAAATCCAGTGAAGTGGCCAAAACTGAAAATCATTCAAGTTCAGACTTTATATCTTAAATTATTGTATTCTATAAAAAGTTAAAGTCCAATATATTTCAATAAACACTGCAAATTGTTTCGCTTGAAGCCTTACTATGAGAGAATGAAATCATATCTCTCCTATTTAAGAAGTTCATACAGAACTAAGAAAAAAATATGAAAGTTTTTATTTCCCTCCAACATGCACAATTTAAATCAGGGTTAAAATATCAACATCTACTCCACTCACAAAAGAGAAAATTGATTTTACTGAAGTGGCATTAAGTAATACCCCACAATTTTTCCTTTCCCTGTTTAAGGACAAAATAATGCTCTTTATAAACAATGTATGTGGGGTTCTTATTTACACTGTAAAAACTCTTCTTTCTTTTTTTATTTTTTGAACATTTAAATCTTTCACAAAAAGATTACCTTGAAATCGAAAAATGATGACAGTAAAGGGTGAAGAATTCTCTGGATACTGTTAAAGATTACCAGGCTGTTGGCAACAACACTCTACCCTGGCTTTGACCATTGGTCCAGGTCATAGTTTCTGACTTCAGGTGTTCTGCAGCTTTTGCCTTCCTCTAACATGTACAGTTTGAATGGAATTACTGCTATTCAAGTTAAAGAAAGTATCATGAAATGAAAGCCGCACTGCGAAACACAGATTGCTTTTTCACTTTTTTCCCCCTCAGCAATAAAAAAGGCCATCCTTTCTGAATGAGATGTAATGATGTGAACTGTGAACTGTGCACAAATTTACTTGATTAAACTCATGAAAATGCATCTAGACTTTGAAAAATGAATTGAGACAACAGAATTTTTTAAAAAACTGAAATAAACCCTTCTTATGGTTAGATGAACAAGGTTAAAAAAATATCTAGATGTTTTGAAGGATCTATGGAGTTTATCCATACAGTTCGGCCAGAAAACCAGGTGAGCACATAACTCTTCATGGAAGGCTGTCTAGGGACAATGAACTTTTAGTAACTGCCACACAGTTTTCTCCTTTATGATGCTCTACTGCCTCAGCCTTGGGCTGGCTCCTTGAGAGTGTGTCATTACACTAAGCTTCAATGGCTAACATAATCCATCAAGTTCATTTCAGAGTTACACAAATCAACACTGAACAATTAAGTGAAATGCCATCCTCTACCATAAACAGATCTGTTTCAACAAACACACTGTTACTCTGAAAAGGAGACACTATGTTGAGATGTCATACACCTTGTCACCCACTGCTCAGCAATGTCAGTTACTGAGACCCTCAAACTGCCACTGCCTGGATCTGAAACCTCAGCAGCCATCATGAAATCCTTTGGTACACTGGTATCCCACCCCTTGAGTGGAATCGCAGATGAACTTTCATACTGATTTTCTGTTACACATTTTTATTCATGTCTAAAACATTTTTTGAGTGTCCAAGAACAAAACATTGCTGATTCTAATGTAGCATTTTTGAAAAAAGATATATTAAAAAGGTAAATATTATACATTTACTTATGTCTTTGTGGCAGTCATCTGCAGTGTCTCAGTGCTGGAGGTTTAATAATACAGGTAGCCCACATGCATTCAGGCACATGGCAGAGCTTTTTTTCCCCCTTATATATACAGAGTGGACAGCAATTCTGCAATCAATTACACTACCTGTATGCTTTACGTTAGTAGAGCTATAAAGTTGACGAATATAAAATGTAATGTCCTATGTCCTTAAAATAAAACCTGTGTTTTAGTCCTTATATTTTCAGTGCCCATAAATTAATTCATCAATTTGATTAGGTAATGTGCCACATACATATAAACTTTCTTTGTTTTTAGGTACTTTTCAAATTCACTGACCTCAATTTCATCAAGGATTCCCTAGTCTTCCTGGAGTTGAAATAAAAGGGAGGAGGGTGTAAATACCAAGGTCAAAAGAGAAATTCATCCAGTAAACGATAACATTCCCACTCCCTGTGCTCTGACACTTCTTAACTTAGAACCTAGCTAATTTGTCATGAGGTTAAATTCTCATCTCATTTCTTCATGTTTCCCTTTGTGGTGGGTTTTTATTAGCTTTTCAAAACACCCACCAAATTTAAAGAGACGTAATTGTTCTTAGAAGGTCCCTGTGCCTCCCTAATTTCAAGATGCTATTCCTTTCAAGGGAGGAACAGCTGAGGTTAAAACTGGGTGAGAACCAACCACCATCTCAGGTAATTTTTACTTGAGAAAAATGCAGGCAGTGGGAAAAAGTAAAGGTGCTCAGGGTGCCCTGGATACAAAGGGCATGATCAAAAAGGGAAGGAGGCAGGCGTCACTGGAAACTTCTGCTTACCCCTTGTTCAGATTCCAAAAGCTCTGTTTTGACTCTGACTGCCGGCATCCCATCAAGCATTAACATTCTGTTCTCAAAGGTGTTGATATTCTGAGAATGAGAGAGAGAGAGATTTAGTTATACAGCATCAAAAGAGGACATCTGATAGCGTCTTGTTTCCTAGTAGTACCTTTGGTACCGCTAACCTAATTCTTTAACAATGAAGTATAATTAAATGAAGGTATCATCATAACCAATTATCCCCCCACTCTGAACTTTCATTTGAAATAATGACCAAGAAGTTGAATTAATCAGTCTGATCCTCTGACCTCTGGGTTGGAGGTCAGCCTGTAATAAACTGCAGTGTGGAAACCTTACATTAATTTTTATGGAGCTGACAATTTATCATACTTTCTCAAGAATGGAAGGAAATATAAGCCAAGTTTTTCTCTTTCTTAGTCCTAGAGGTTGCCCTGTGTACAGGCATTCATAAAAGAGAAAATAAGATTTAAAATAATTTACATACTCTCAGAGTTTAAATAATTTAAAAGCAAGATAATATAATTCTGGACTCATTTAATTTTTATATCATGGCAATTCTGATCAAGTGAAAATTTCTGCATCATCATTCCCCCAAACACTATTTTAAAGAAAGCCAATATAAGTTGTAAATTAAGACTGAATTTTCAAAGTCAAAACTAAGGAACAGAAAAAAAAATTTTTTTTTTCCTGTTCTAGTATATGTTTGCCTTGATTCACCACCTCCTGAAAGGAGAACCTTATTTATGTTGTGGTTCATAATAGAATTTCAAACATTTATATGAATAAATTTATTTTCTACTCATTTTTACTGCTGTAAGAATTTTCTGGAGTAACATCTGTAGGGCGCCAGAGAGCCCCAAGTCAGTGTACACCTAAGGTCCAAATCAGGCTTGTTTTAAACATGTGTAAAGTGCCTAATAATACCAGCAAAACTAAGACACTAATAAGACTAAATCTGTGTTTTTACAATAATTATCTTTGTCTCAATTGCAGAATGTAAACACATAACACTGAAGTTGTCTTAAGTGTAAGATCAGTTCCTAAATATTTTGCCTACATGGGTAACAAAGGTTAGTATAATTTCTCCTCCAAAGAGTTACTTCTCTACGAAAAACAACTTCAACAAATCAGAAATTGAAAGTATTATTACCATATAATACCAACAGAGTGCAGTAGAGTGAAGCTCCATTTCTCATAATTCTTGACTCTTTGTTTAAGGAAAATAATATAAGAAATAAAATATATAGTGCCTTTTATCCTATATTTGCTGAGAAATCAACATGGAAAAAAATGTACTCAAGTTAACTAGTGAACACTTAAAAAGTCCACACTGCCTAGTCTATTAAGTAATAAAAATAAGAAAACAAAATTAGTGTCACCTTTTTTCAGGAAATGAACAATATTTTCAAGATTGGGAGGATTCATTTTCTTACAGTCTTGCTTTTGACTTGTCCATATTTTGTGGGGAGTGGATCTGCATTCTAATAGATAGCTTAGAGCAGAAGAAACGGTGGTATTGCTGGTAAGCACATTTAATTTGTTCCAAATTTAAAATCCTTTCATCTGGGCCTATGGTTGTTTGCACATCGGGCTTGGATCTCAAATCCTAATGGGTCACTTGCTTCTGTGGCTGGAAGCAGCCAGCTTGGCATGCCACCAGCCAGTCTCAGGAAAGCCTTCCTACAGCCAGCCAGACCTCAACTCCCCAGCCTCTTAAGCAGCTCTAGGAACCTGCCTTGCTGAAGCATTCTGCAGGCGGTGGGGCTGGTGGACAGTGAAGAATGAGCTGATCTTGCTTCCTACCCTGGAGGAGGTCTTGCCCAGATGAAAAGGGGACAGGATGCCTTATAAGGAAGGCCTAAGCAAAGAAGGAGAAAAGACAAAGAGCGATCTGGAAAGGCAGGTTTAATGAACTGTTAGAATCTGATTAGAGGCTAATGTCCCTTTTAGTGCTTTGTACCAATTTACAACTGATATACTTTAACCATCTTCCCCACTGGCTGTGATAAAGTCATTAGTTTAAAAAATGCAAGCTAACCAGAGTCTTTGAAGTTAAAAACTTATAAATCATAAAAACTTGGCTGGGTCCATGTTTCATTTAGCACATATAAATAACACTATTTTCATGATAGCTTTTTAAAACTTCCATTGTTGGTCCTGAATAATTCATTCTACAATATGTGTAGAAGTCACTATGTACATTTTAGTTTCATGTAAAAGTGAAAAATATACATTTTTCTCTTTTACTGAATCAAGTTTTCACTGGAAATAATTCTACTATGATTTTACAGAATCATTCATAGCCACAACCGTAATAAACAACACAGATAGCCATGTACACAGCTAGAGAACCAAGCCTCAACTGTGCTGAGAAATCAACTCTCTTAAACAGTACAGATTCAATTTGTATATATGCCCAAAAATTGGGTTGTAAATATATGTGAAGCATATGCATGATTCTAACCCTGCTTAGCCTAAATGGATGCATTAAGTACCTCAGCATGCTCAAACCACCCAGGAAGACCCACAATTTTTAAACAGTGCATGGTAATTATAGCATTGAAGATACAGTCCTTGGAACAAAATAGTAATAGATTTATTATCTCACTAAGCTAAGGTCATATACATACAATCTCAGATGACTAAACTTCAAAAGTGTAATAGGTTCTAATAACTTGGAATTGCTGTCAAACATATCTTGCCATGATCTTAATCAAAATACATCTGCTGTGGAATCAATAGCTCAATTGATTCCCAAGAGGAAAATAAAATTACAGAGTCATCAATTTTAGTGTCACAGTACTTTGTATATTTATGTCGTAACAAACATTTTGATATTCTGTGACCTTCAGAATTATAATTCATGTGTAGTAGTGCATTATATATATATATAAACACACCACATGTATGTATAAGTTGTTGCCTATGAGTGAGTTTTATCAATTGCACATTTTACTGTAGGATTTGTTAGTTGGCTGTTGACCAATTCCATGTGCAGTGAGTGAGAACAGTGCTCTGGATAGTCCTATTTGCCAAATAGGATTTGGCAACACAGTCGTCCAGCAGGTAGTAACTCTCCTAGTCAAAAGCCACATAAGTGCAACAGTGATTGATGCCAACATCTCAAAACATTCAGAATGGCATGCGCAGCAAGGAGAAGGGACTGGTCTTCAATGACGGTAACTCAAACATGCAATGGTGGTGACTTCCCAGGTCAGCTTTACAATTTGCCCTTCTACCCCCATAATGCAGGTCTTTCCCCATCCCTCCTAAGTGTGGGTAGGTATGCATACTGGAATAAGGAGCTAGCGAGTCATAATCAACAGTTTAACTTTTTTTTTTTCCCCCCCCTGGTACCAGGGATTGAACTCGGGAGCACTTGACCATTGAGCCACATCCCCAGCCCTATTTTGTATCTTATTTTTAGAGGCAGGGTCTGAGTTGCTAAGCACCTCACTTTTGCTGAGACTGGCTTTGAACTCATGATCCTTCTGCCTCAGCCTCCTAAACCACTGGGATTAGAGGCGTGTACCACCACACCCGACCTCAACAGTTTAACTTTTAAACAAGGTTTCATTTCCTATGCCAAAAATATGTTTTTCCCTCTCTGGGTACAGGACATAATAGGTCACAAACATAAAATTAACAGCTAATATATGCATATATACCATAGACCAAACCATGTGCTAAGTGTTGTACACAGAGATACTCATTTAATCCTCACAGTAACCCAAGAGGTTGATGCTTTTATTATCTGAAGTTGAAGTATCTGGGACACAAGCAGGTTAAATTACCAGGCTAACACAATTAGTAAGTGAGAGGGCTGTGTTCCAAACCCAAGGAGTCTGACCCCAAGCTGTACTTTCAACAGTTATACTCCATCCACCTGCCTACTCTCCTCCCTATCAATATGCACTCTATACATAAAAATGGGGTAAAAATGTGACACCTTATTGAAGGTTCCACCAGGACAGCTCTAGAATCTAGTATCAGCTTCTTCAGACTGAGCTTAGTAAAGGAACTGTGAAACTTCTGGTAATGGTGAGAAACCATATTTTAGGGAATGACAATATTAATTTAAATCAGCCTCTGGTTTCAAAGCTATTTTACCTTTTATCCCCATTAAATCACATTTTCAATATGTTTTCTTAACTTAATGAAAGTATAAATTTCTGGCAGGGCATAGTGGCACAAGCCTGTAATCCCAGCAGCTCAGGAGGCAGAGCAAGAGGATCACAAATTCAAAGCCAGCCTCTGCAATTTAGTGTGTTCCTAAGCAACTTAGCAAGACCCTCTCTCAAAGTTAAAAATAAAAAGGGCTGGGAAAGTGGCACAGTAGTTAAGCATCCCTGGGTTTTAACCTTGAATGTGTGTGTGTGTGTGTGTGTATTTATTTTTTCCCTATACTAAAAAGTGTCCCATTTAATTTAGCAAATGAGCCCATCCTGAATTCAACATCCAGGAAATCTATAGTAATCTCATCTATAATGTGGTGTTTTGAAAACATTCACATTTTTGTTTCCTAATTCAATATTTTCACAAAGGTTTCATGTATCTGGGCAATAAAGTAACTTCATCTCCTACCTTTATATTCAGGAAAGATGCATTTTTGCATTATATTTAATTTACAATTGCTAAGGTTAAACATTAAAGTATGTTTTTCTATGCTTAGATATCCTCAATGGCAACTCACTTGTACAAGGCATATGAATTACTAAAGTACCTGAAATGGTACAAAACAAATATCAGCTCAGACTCTTCTACTTCAGCCAGCCTTTCATCTGTCATTCCTCTGCAGATTGGGAGCATGGCTATCACATTAGTGACTACATTTTATTAACAGAGCTAAAAGCCAAAACTATTTAGCATCCCCCTGTTGGGACCCTCAATTTAAATCCCTTTCATGGTTTCAATGATCCATATGTACATTACTCTGAAATATTTGTCTTCAGCCTCAAAAACAAAATCCTTCCATAAAAATGTCACATTGAAACATAGGGAGCAATCTCTCTCCTAAGGACTAGCTGAATTATGTGTGTAATGTAGCAACGTATATTATCCTGAAAGCAAGAATCATTCTGTTTCCTTATATTAGTAAAGCGCTAAACTGCCGCACAATGTACAGTTTACACAAATATTTTAGAAGTGTTTCATTTAAGTGCCAGTTGCTAAACTAGCCATGAAAAAGAGAAGTTCTTATTCAAGTTGCAAATGGATGTTTTTAAAGGAGCAACCAACCCAACCCAAACTGGAAACCCAAATTTACTAAATGCATTTTTGAAGAGCCTCAATAAAGTATGCACTGCATATCAAGGTTTCATATGGACCACACATACAATACCGTTCCCATAAGACTGTATCACTCAGTGAGGTTGCAGACATCTCAGTTTGCGCAACTACGCACTATGATGTTCACACAATGACCAAATCACAGAGCTACGCATTTCTCAGAACTTATCTCCATCATGAGGAGACACATGGCTGTGCAGTTTTAGAAACAACAGATGCATGCCTTCTACCCTTTGTTCATTTGTGCAGATGGTTAAAATAACATCTGAGCTTCCAAATAACACTTTCCAAACCACTGTTAATACAAATTGTAATAGAAAGGTATTTCTGTCATTCATACATTTGAGGGTTGCAAGCTGGCTAAATCTTTCCCTAAGTATGCATAGAGGACTTCTACTGGGCCAAAGTCATCTCATTCTGTCCACAACACATTCGTGAACCAGGAGGCACTAGAAGGGGTATCAAGGGTCAGCCAGGGACTGGAGAACAGCATTCATCAGAAACCAGAAAATACCACAGCAAGAAAAGTGCCAACCTACACCAATAGAACCTGGAAAGGGAAGGCAAAGTTCCAGTTCCCTGGGCAGGAATTGACACTCTACAGAGAGATTCAATATGTGAGAACAAGAATTAGGTGCTGGGAGGGCCTAATGAGTGGGCTTGATGTCAGATGATGGGAACAGCTGAGTTGAGTCCTGGAGAGGAAGTTAGAGGCAAGATCCTCTCCATGGCTAGCAGAAGCTCATTCTCAGAGCCTAGCCCCAGCAAAGTGCAGAGCCAGCTAACAGGAGCAGGAAAGATTTGGAAATCGAACCATGTACTCTGGCCCATGCTCCATGCCTTCTTCCTGGGCATATGGAATGCCACCAGACCGGCCACCATGAGCCTGGACAGAAAGGCTCTCTACTCGTGGCAACTGGGAAGCACTTGTAACACAACCACAATATGATCACAGGGCTTCCAATTTTTAAAATAAGGACAATTATAATAATAACAACAATACCATTTAATGAGCACTTATATACCAAGTATTGTTTCATGGGCTTTATATTCCCTACAACATTCATTTATTGCTACTTCTACTCATTCAAAATATACTTAATGAGGGTCAGGCCCTACTCCAATTATTTAGAATACCCTAGTGAATAAAAAAAAAAGTTTTGTGGAGTATCATTCTAGTGATTTAATCCCCCAGTAACTTTTTTTTTACCATGTCCATTTTAGAAAAGATAATTATTAAAGTGCAGAGAGATTACATAAAGTGCCCAATATTATGAAGCTGACAAGCAGTCCCGCACTGAGGTGAGTCTATTTTTCACTGCTACTGGGGACAAAGATCCTTGTCACTGCTACAAAGCTCTAGAAACTTAGAACTGTGCTGGCTACTCTGGACAGACCCCAGACATCACCATGGTGGTTGCAGGGCCGAGGCAGAGCTCCAGACAAAGGCAAAGTGATCTCACATGTACTCTAAAGGGACAGAAGAGCAGCTCATCCTGTGTCTCACCCCACCAGATAGCAGCTGCCACTAACCACTTGCCCAAACCTATTTTCTACCATTTGGCTCAGGCTACATCTTGACCACGTGAAAAATGCTCCCAACCCCAGGACTGTGAAGACTCTAGGCCATCATAGGATTCACAGCAGGCAGATTCTATCACAGGGGTTAATACCAGAATCTAAGTAAAAGGAGGGCATGGATTAGTCTTTTATAACAGGACTCCCCAGACTGAAAACTATGTGGAATACATAGACTATGCTAAGTAAGTATTTGTTGGGCTAAGGAAAAAAACATGCAGATAAATATAAAATCAATTAATTATCTTGGGTTCAGGAGGTGGTAAGCTGGTTGTTGACAGAGGTAAGAGCATACACAAAAATCTTAGCGCTATGGAACTCTCCATATTGGTGAAGAATGAAGATGTTAGTAAGGCCAGAACATTTCCTTCATTGGGAGAGTAACTGATGAGACCAGAAAGGTCACTTGGGGTCAGGTTCTGAGAATTCTTATATATTAAGGCAATTCACTCATTCATTAAATTTTTTTTATTATTGCCTTGCTGTTTGCTAGTTGTTCCGGGTGCCGGTGAATAAGATAATATCTCCTGAGAGCTTGCAGTAAATGGGGAAGAAGTGTGTTTGGGTGTAACACAATAGCTGATGGGAATCCTGAAGGCCTATTAAACAAAAGCAGATATGTTTAAGCTTTGTTTTTATAATAACAGTACTGTACCAAGTTCAGCGGCACCCACCTGTAATCCCAGTTAATCCAGAGGCTGAGGCAAGAGGATTCCCAGACCCTATCTCAAAACAAAAGGTAAAAAGGGCTGGGGGTGTAACTCAATGATTAAAAGCACCCCTGGGTTGAATCCTCAATACCACAGAAAAACAAAACAATAGTACTCAATGTAATCTGGAAGATGGTTCATAAAGATATAATATGAAAGTTGGGGCCTAATCCAACATGATGAAGATTTGGGCCTAATTTTTCTTCCATTAGGTGCAAGGTCTCTGGTCCTCAATCCACTTTGAGTTGAGTTTTGTGCATGGTGAGAGATAGGGGTTTATTTCATTTTGTTACATGTGTAACCCTTTGTTGAAGAGGCTATCTTTTCTCCAATGTACATTTTTGGCGCCTTTGTCTAAGATAAGATAACTGTAGTTATGTGGGTTAGACTCTGTCCTCTAATCTTTACCATTGGTCTACAGGTCTATTTTGGTACCAATACCATGCTATTTTTGTTACTATTGCTCTATAGTATATTTTAAGATCTGGAATAATAATGCTGCCAGCTTCATTATTTTTGCTAAAGATTGCTTTGGTACTCTGGGGAATTAAAACCAAAAATCAATAAATGAGATGGATTCAAACTAAAAAAATTTTTTCTCAGCAAAAGAAATAATCAGTAAGGTGAATAGAGAGCCTAAAGAATGGGAGCAAATCTTTACCACAAGCACATCGGATAAAGCACTAATCTCTAGGATATATGAAGCACTCAAAATCCTTAACACCAAAAACACAAATAACCCAATCAATAAATGGGCCAAAGAACTGAACAGACACTTCTCAGAAGAGGATATACAATCAATCAACAAATATATGAAAAAATGTTCATCTCTCACAATTAGAGAAATGCAAATCAAAACTACTCTAAGATATCATCTCACTCCAGTAAGAATGGCAGCTATTATGAAGACAAACAACAATAAATGTTGGCAAGGATGTGGGGGGAAAGGCACATACATTGCTGGTGGGACTGCAAATTGGTGTAGCCAATCTGGAAAGCAGTATGGAGATTACTTGGAAAACCTGAAATGGAACCACCATTTGACCCAGCTATCCCACTCCTCGGTTTATACCCCAAGGACTTAAAAACAACATACTACAGGGACACAGCCACATCAATGTTTATAGCAGCACCATTCACAATAGCTAAATTGTGGAACCAACCCAGATGCCCTTCAGTAGATGAATGGATAGGGAAACTTTGGGAGATTATATATATACACACACACACACACACACACACACACACAACACAATGGAACATTACTCAGCATTAAGAGAGCATAAAATCATGGCATTTGCAGGTAAATGGATAGAGTTGGAGAATATCATGCTAAGTAAAGTAAGTCAATCCCCCAAAATAAAAGCTGAATGTGTTCTTTGATATGAGGATGCTCACTCATAATGGTGTTAGGGATGAGGGGAACATAGGAGGAATGGAGGAACTTTAGATAAGGAAAAGGGGAGGGAGGGGAAGGGAGGGGGCAAGGGGGTAGGAATGATGGTGGAATGAGTTAGACATCATTACCCTAAGTACATGTATAAAGACACAAACAGTGTGAAAATACTTTGTGTAAAATCTGTGACTTGAAACATTGTGCTCTAATATGTGTAATATGAAATGAATTGCATTCTGCCATCATGTATAACAAATTAGAATAAACAAATAATTTTTTTTAAAAGACATAAGATGAAACAGGGAAGGGATAGCAATGAGCTCATGGTATCCCGTGACTGCCCAGGAGAAGAGAGGAACATGAACAAAAGCAGTGGCAATAGAAATAAACAGGAACAGAAGGAAAACTATTTGAGAGAATTCACAGCAAGAATGAACAGCCTTTGACGACAGCCTCGGTGGAGGAAGCTTGGTGTAGACAGGGCATCCAGCATGGCACAAACTTCTCTAGATTTTACACTAAGGAGGAGGAAGGAAAAGAAGTGGGAAAAGAAAACCACGCTATTCATTTCTCCTTAATTTAAAGGACACGCTATACCCTAGGATGTGTGGATATTTGGATATATAGTTTAATTGTAAGGTTTTGCTTACTCAGAATCTGTTAAACAAATGTTGTGTGGGGGGCGGGGTGGTTCTCTCTAGTAGCCTGAATCATGAAAAAGAGTATAATAAAAGCAGATTTATCAAACAGGGGAAAATGATTTTTAAAAACTGTATAAATCAATTCTGATTAGCTACATACTTTTAGAAAAAGAATTTACTCTTCTTCCAATACCATTTTTTCCCTTCAAATGTATCAGTTCTAGAGACTATCATGGTTATCAAAACAAGCAACAACAACAAAAATGAATTGGTATTGGACAAGTAAAAATTTTAGTGATGTACATTAATATGGTTAATCATTTCCCTTTGTGAAAAGTAATTTATGTAAAATGAAAAGAAAAACCAGAATACTAAATGGACTATGTAATGAAATAATACCACTGGTCTTTTGTGCCTCGAGAAAATGTAGATTACTATCTAGTATTAAGTCATTTATTTTCTGGAGGAAACAAAAGAAATGATCATTGACCTATATTTCCACCTTTTCTTGTCTACCATAATGTCAAGTGGCTCCTTATCATAAACCACAATAGATTAACAGCTGTTGAGTGTTGTCTCCTGCACAGACTGAAGAAAGAGCACTTGTGAACTGAGAATAAGTAAAGGAATAAGTAAAGGAATTTAGAAGAAAAAAATTTTCAAGTCGATTTTTTTTTTTTAAAAAATTATTACCATTCTAAGAGAAACAAAAAGAGAATGAGTACCTTACAGGTCTTTAAATGGCCAGAAAAAAATGTGTAAACTGCTAAATAAGTAAACTAGGTTTTAACTTTTCCTCCAAGAATTCATTCCCTTTTTCATCTCTAATTTAGCCCTTTAAAATTTCGGTGCCTACTATGTAACTTTATCTTTCTTTAAAACCTTGTGCAAACGACCTTCATTTTTATTTTGTCCAAGAAGCATTATCAAAGCACATGAAAGATAACAGAGTATCTATCTTGTTATTAAGAGCTATAACTACAATAGTAGTAAAAGATTACACCAACAAGTTGCAATAGCTTGCACTGCCTAGACAATCTCATCAGATGCACAG